>NC_051235.1:6467076-6474576 GCF_015220715.1 Pygocentrus nattereri
CACACACACACACACACACACAGTCTGTATTATAATGCCTGACAGGTCTAACCTTCTGCTGGCCTTTGTATATGAGAGTGAATTATGCTACTGCTGTCCACCTCCTGACCTTCAAGAGCTGAACGCCTTACTTGCTGTGTTATTGCCGTATTTCAGCCATCTGCCTCATCGGCTCGACAGAATTCACAATTTTATATCACGTAGACGTGAACCACATCATGTCACGTCACATCATTGTTCATCAGTGTTCTCTCACTACATCTCCCAGCATGCATTACGCAAATAAATCAGGCAGGAATCCCTGTGGTGTCATCCAGTTCTGACTGATCTGGATGCCTCCGTCCATCCACCAATCCATCCATCCATTCATCCATTGGGGCTATTTAATTTACTTTTCAATGCCTCCATCCATCCATTCTATCATTCCAAAGTCATCCATCCACAAATGCACCTTCAACTGTTTTATAATGCCTCCATCCATCCATCATTCAGATGTCATCCATCCATCAATGCACCTTCAACTGTTTTATAATGCCTCCATCCATCCATCCATCCATCTATCCATCCAACAATCCATCACTCAGATGTCATTCATCCATCAATGCAATTTAAACTGTTTTTCACTGCCTCCGTCCATCCACCAATCCATCCATCCATTCATCCATTGGGGCTATTTAATTTACTTTTCAATGCCTCCATCCATCCATTCTATCATTCCAAAGTCATCCATCCACAAATGCACCTTCAACTGTTTTATAATGCCTCCATCCATCCATCCATCCATCCATCCATCCATCCATCTGTCATTCAGTAGTCATGCATCCATCAATGCACCTTCACCTGTTTTATAATGCCTTCCATCCATCCATCCATCCATCAATGCACATCATTCAGAAATCATCCATTCATCAGTGCAGCTTCAACTGTTTTTCAATGCCTCCATTTATCTATCCATTCATTCCTCTATCCATCCATCTATCCATCCATCCATCCATTAATGCACCTTCAATTGTTTTCCAGTGCCTCCATCCATCCATCCATTCATCATTTAAAAGTCATCCATCCATCAATGCACCTTCACCTGTTTTATAATGCCTCCATCCATCCATCCATCCATCATTCATATGTCATTAATCCATCCATTGATGGATGAATGCAACTTAGACAGTTTTTCACTGCATCCATCCATCCATCCATTAGGGCCCTTTACTTTTCATTGCCTCCATCCATCCATTAATCTATCCATCCATCCTTCAAACTGTTCATCTCTTCAGATATCATCCATACCCCAGTCCCCCCTGTGCAGTTATTCATCTTTCCATGCTTACATCATCCATTCATCTACACTATATTGCCAAAAGTATTCCCTCACCCATCCAAATCATTGAATTCTGGTGTTCCAATCACTTCCATGGCCACAGGCGTATAAAACCAAGCACCTAGGCCTGCAGACTGCTTCTACAGACATTAGTGAAAGAATGGGTCATTCAACAGTCAACTGTCAGTGGTATTATAACAAAGTGGAAGTGAATGGGAATGACAGCAAATCAGCCACAAAGTGGTCGGCCACGTAAAATGACTGAGCGGGGTCATCGGATGCTGAGGGGCATAGTGCACAGAGGTCACCAACTTTCTGCAGAGTCAATTGCTACAGACCTCCACACTTCATGTGGCCTTGAGATTAATTCAAGAACAGCGTAGAGAGCTTCATGGAATGGGTTTCCATGGCCAAGCAGCTGCACCCAAGCCTTACATCATCAAACGCAATGCAAAGCATCGAATGCAGTGGTGTAAAGCGCCGCCACTGGACTCTAGAGCAGTGGAGACGTGTTCTCTGGAGTGACGAATCATGCTTCTCCATCTGGCAAACCGATGGATGAGTCTGGGTTTGGTGGTCATCAGGAGAACGGTACTTGTCTGACTGCATTGTGCCAAGTGTAATGTTTGGTGGAGGGGGGATTATGTTGTGGGGTTGTTTTTCAGGAGTTGGGCTCGGCCCCTTAGTTCCAATGAAAGGAACTCTTAAAGCTTCAGCACCAAGAGATGTTGGACAATTTCATACTCCCAACTCTGTGGGAACAGTTTGGGGACGGCCCCTTCCTGTACCCACATGACTGTGCACCAGTGCACAAAGGGTGCTGCAAAGGGTGGGCCGACATCATATTAAACCCTATGGATTAAGAATGGGATGTCACCCAAGTTCATATGCGTGTGAAACCAGACGAGCGAATACTTTCGGAAATATAGTGTATGTGCTCCTCTAGGTGTCCTTAGAAATATTCATCCATCCATCAACATCCCTTCATGCATTGTTCAACTATCTATATTCATCTGTCAGTTCTTCTAAATATCATAATATCCATCCATCCATTCCTTCATCTATCTGGAGGGGTTAGCATTAAGGTAACGAGCTAGCGGTTAGCGGCCGTGCTCTGCTAGCTGTTGTCTGTGGTTAATGGCTGCTCTGTGTCTGAGTGTGGGAACCAGAGCTCAGATGCTTCGTGGAAATGACGGTAATGTGAAAAATGCGACTTTGTTGAATTCCCTGCACTCGTTTACACTCAGAGTTTAAAGTGGAGTGGTGACCGAGTCGCCTGTTCACACGGCTGAAACCCCCGTCCGCCAGAGACGCTGAGGTCAGAGCTTTTCTCTTTGTGCTGCTCTCTCTCCTCTCTGGCATTTCCACATCTTTCCATATTGGTCAAATAAAGGCCATCCCGCTGGGCTGCTTATCAGAGCCGTGAGGTCAGGGCTCGTCTGTTTAACTGTGTGACCTCTCAGAGCTAAACTGGACCACTCTGAGTGTGTGTGTGTGTGTGTGTGTGTGTGTGTGTGTGTGTAGCCTATTGTCTCAGAGACTGTTATCATTGGACTGCAGTTTCCTTTGTTGGAAGACAGAGAGAGAGAGAGAGAGAGAGAGAGAGAGAGATGGAGCGGAGAAACAGAGCAAGAGAAACCTAAAGAGAGAGAGAGAATGACAAAAAAAGACATAGAAAGGGGAGAGATTCAAAAAAGAGAAAAAGAGTGAACTGAGATAGAGAGCAAGAGAGAAATGAGCTATGAGAAAGAGAGAAAGAGTCACAGCGAGAGAGAAAGTCGAGAGAAAGTGGAAGAATAAAAGAGACAAGGGAAAAGAAGAGAGAACAAGTGAGAGAGAGGAAGAAAGAAATCAGAGAAACAGAGACAAAAAATAGAGTGAAAGAACAGAAATATAGAAAGAGACAAAGATAAATATAAAGAGAAAGAAGAGTGAAAGACACCGCTAATACCGCTAACCCTGTTAACCCTGCTAACACCGCTAACCCTGTTAACCCTGCTAACCCTGCTAACCCTGTTAACACTGCTAACCCAGTTAACCCTGCTAACCCTGTTAACCCTGCTAACACTGCTAACCCAGTTAACCCTGCTAACCCTGTTAACCCTGCTAACACCGCTAACCCTGTTAACCCTGCTAACCCAGTTAACCCTGCTAACACTGCTAACCCAGTTAACCCTGCTAACACTGTTATCCCTGCTAACACTGCTAACCCTGTTAACACTGCTGACCCAGTTAACCCTGCTAACACTGTTATCCCTGTTAACACCGCTAACCCAGTTAACCCTGCTAACCCTGTTAACCCTGTTAACACTGCTGACCCAGTTAACCCTGCTAACCCTGTTAACCCTGCTAACCCTGCTAACCCTGTTATCCCTGTTAACCCTGTTAACACGGCTGTTGTTTTTAGCCCTGTCTGTGGCTCCTCACGCTCACAACTACAGAACCTGTCAACTTCATCAGCTTCACAGCAGTAAATACTGTGTAAAGGTTTGTAAAGGCCTCTACAGAGCAGACGAACACACAGCAAACATACAAACACAACGTCACCCACCCCATATGAGCTCACACAGCAGGAATGTGGTCCAAAATAGAGCGAGAAGGAGGGGGGCAAAGTGAGAGTGTGAGAGAGAGTGTGTGTTTGTGTGTGTGTGTGTGTGTGTGAGAGAGAGAGAGAGAGAGAGAGAGAGAGAGAGAGACCTGTACTGACAGGATGAAGTCAGATACTTGATTATAATCTAACTTAATCTCTAGACATCTCATCTCACATCACTGCTATCGTGCCTGTTAAGAAAATTATTACATATGTGTGTGTGTGTGGGTGTGTGTGTGTGTGCGTGTGTGTATATGAACACTGTCTACAGTGACTACAGACTGTAGTCCATCCGTTGCTCTGCCTATTCTTCAATGGTCAGGACCCCCACAGGACCCCCACAGAGCAGGTACTATTTGGGTGGTGGATCATTCTCAGCGCTGCAGTGACGCTGACATGGTGGTGGCAGTATCAGTGTGTTTGGCGCTGGTACAAGTGGATCTAAAGGGCGGTTCTACTGAGTCCTAGTCTGAAGGGGTTGAATACTTTTTCAAGCTGCTTTTTTTTTTTCAGCTTTAATGTTTCCAAAAAATCGCTACACAAGCATGTCAGTTTCAATAAAAATATATCTAAGTATGTCTAAAATCATTTATAATGTGGTGACTTCTAAGGGGGTTGAATACTTTGGCATGTGAGGACGTATATGTAGTGATGTGTCCACTGAGGCCATCATTACAGACCCGTTTTACTGGCATTGTGCAGGTGCAGGTCAGCTTGGTCCAGGCCCTGTTACTGTTACTGCTCTACATAAATAAACTGAACACTGTGGTCAGTCATTGCTGTGTGTGGCTGACCCCAGGTCAGCGGTTCAGGGGGGAAACCCATAAACAGCTCAGCCGAGCCCTGTGATGTCATATGCATGTGACTCACTGGTGTCCCCGAGCCTCCGGCCCTGCATTCCAAGACACACCACTCACTCTCCGGGTTAAAGAGTGTGTGTGTGTGTGTGTGTGTGTGTGTGTGTGTGTGTGTGTGTGTGTGTGTGTGTGTGTGTTCAGTAACTCATTAAGTCCTGCAGTCCTCAGAAAGGGGGATTCTAGAAGAGTGACGTGATTGCAGGTGAGACTGAATGGAATAGAGAGAGAGAGAGAGAAATAGAAAGAGGGAGAGAGAAATAGAAAGAAAAAGAAAGAGAGAGAGAGAGAGAGACAGAGAGAGAGAAAAAGAAAGAGAGAGAGAGAGAGACAGAGAGAGAGAAAAAGAGAGAGAAATAGAGAGTGAGAAATAGAGAGAGGGAGAGAGAAATAGAAAGAGAGACTGAGAGAAAGAGAGAGAGAAATTGAGAGAGAGAGAGAGAGAGAGAGAGAGAGAGAGAGAGAGAGAGAGAGAGAGAGAGAGAGAGAGAGAGAGAGAGAGAGGGAGTGAGAGAGAGAGAGAGAGAAATAGAGAGATAGATAAATAGAAAGAGAGAGGGAGTGAGAGAGAGTGAGAGAGAGAGGGAGTGAGAGAGAGTGAGAGAGAGAGGGAGTGAGAGAGAAATAGAGGGAGAGAGAGAGAGAGAGAGAGATAAATAGAAAGAGAGAGGGAGTGAGAGAGAGTGAGAGAGAGAGGGAGTGAGAGAGAGTGAGAGAGAGAGGGAGTGAGAGAGAGAGAGAGAGAAATAGAGAGATAGATAAATAGAAAGAGAGAGGGAGTGAGAGAGAGTGAGAGAGAGAGGGAGTGAGAGAGAGTGAGAGAGAGAGGGAGTGAGAGAGAAATAGAGGGAGAGAGAGAGAGAGAGAGAGATAAATAGAAAGAGAGAGGGAGTGAGAGAGAGTGAGAGAGAGAGGGAGTGAGAGAGAGTGAGAGAGAGAGGGAGTGAGAGAGAAATAGACGGAGAGAGAGAGAGAGATAAATAGAAAGAGAGAGGGAGTGAGAGAGAGAGAGAGAGACACTGACAGGATGTTTTTGACAGGGCTGGAATTTTAACGCTATGTGACGGCGCTTCCTCCGCTTCCTATTTGTTGAACAGCTTCCCATATATGATTTTTAAAGCTACACAGGAAAAAAATATCCATCTTTTTATGATTCTTCCATATAATTAAAAGGGAATTTTCCAGTTTCCCAGCATTTCACTGGAATTTATCCACATTTCCTGGCAACGTTTGCATGAGTAGCTCACCTGAGCTTGACACTGTCACTGACCACAGCTAGCGTGACTGGGCCTTCATGGACTCGTCTATCTAAGCAGTACAAACTGCGCGGTCAAAGAAAAAACAGCTCCCAAATTTACTCTGTTTTCAATATTTTGATTCCTTTAAAGGTGAAGTTGAAAGATTTTACCTTATCATGAGTTTCAGTTTTTCATAAAAAGATTCATTAAATAAAAGACATTTTTGTCACTACTGACACACGTTTTAGTCTGTAGGCGGGACTTTATTTTAGCCCCGCCCCTACATTTTAGAGCAGTAACTGTGTCCCGAAGTCTGAAAATCAGTGTGGAACATTAAGAATTGTCACTACAGAAACACATTTTTTATTTTTTGCAGTAACTTTTTGTGTTTTGATGAAAACGATGATTTTCTGTCTGTACAACTGTTCAAAGCTGTGTTTGCCGGTCATGTAGTGGCTAACGTTTTGAGTTCTGCTCCAAAGTAACTAAAATTGTCACCACCGAAACACATTTTTTGGTAGTAAGCTGTTTGTGTTTTTTTGTTTATCCTGTTTTTTCTCTACTTAGGACTCCCCCAATCACACGATACTACCAACACTAGGAGGGTGAAGGCAGCGCAGGCTTCCTCCGAGACCTGTGAAACCAGCCACCGCTTCTTTTCGAACTGCCGCTCACGCGACGTCACGTGACAGCCGAACGCGCTTGGAGGAAAGCGCAGACTGCCAGATCTGTTACGTCAGCTAGAGGACACCTGCACTGACTGGCATCGCGCTGAGGGGTGGGGGGAGGGGGCCATCCTCCCCACCCAGAGAGAGCGAGGCCAGTTGTGCTCTCCTGGACTCCCGGCTATGGACGGCTGTAGCATCACCAACTCGCGATCTCCTGATGACAGGCCCGATGCTTAGATGGTCGCACCGCTCGGGAGCATTTGTTTGTATTTTAATAAAAAATGTCAGGATAGCTGTTCAAACCTGTGCTGGCTGGTCATGTAATGGCTAATGTTTATGAGTTCTGCTTCAAATGAGCTAAAACTGTCGCTACCGAAACAGTGACAGCGTTATGATGGTTTTGGTAGCGACAACATCTAACGTTCATTTATTATGATACAATAAACAGAAGCATTTTAGTCTAAAGTCCAGACCGGTCAGAAGTCCGAAACACATTTTGAGCTCAGAGGAACGACCCCTACAGAAGACTTAGCGTCAGCTCCGTAATTAGTCTGCTGAACTCTCATCATGACCTGAGAATTAAGACACATTTTCTGCCTGAAAGCACATTTAGTTTGATTATAATAATCATATCGTAGATAAATAACACGTCTCTGTCTCTCACGCACACACACCCCTGCAGGGTTGAACAGCAATGCCGCAGATTCATCTTAATTAGACTGTCTGGAGTTTATCTTTATCTTTATATGACAGCAGTAATTGAGAGAGAGAGAGAGAGAGAGAGAGAGAGAGAGAGAGAATATGAAAGATGAGAGCTTCACCACAGAGGATG
>NC_051235.1:6482076-6487076 GCF_015220715.1 Pygocentrus nattereri
AGAATGCTGACTAAAAGTTGTTTTAACAAGGCGTAGCTAGCCTGCTAGGCCTCTATTTGTCTTTTTATTGTCACCAAATAGCTTGATGTTACTGATATAGCATACTGTTTTTGCTATAATGTCATCGTCACTGGTAGATGCATAAATTGACCTTACACAAGGGGTACAAACCTCTGTAAGTAGCCCCACCAGAGTGGCACTGATGCAGTCGCATTATGTGCAACATTAATTTAGCTAGCTATCAATCTGTCCTAACAGTGTGACTCATACAAAATAAACAATATGCAATAAATAATACTCTAAATGTAGGTATTTTGACAAAAACTGAAATGCGTGTTAGTTTCTCATTAGTTTGAATAAGATTTACCAGCATCTTGAAAGCTTGTCCAACCTTGCAGCAGTTGTTATAAAGAACACATTTGTGGACGGTTGCTAAAACATTTATTCAGCTAAGAACATTTAAAACTGACATGCTTCTTTAATGTATATAACCACAAAAGGCTTGGGAATACTTTGCCCTCGTCATCAAGCACAGTCCATCACTACATCTACAAATGCAAGTCAAGACTCATCTATGCAAGGTGGAAGTCATATATGAAGAGCATCCAAAAAATGCTGCCCACTTCTCTGGGCCAAAGCTTATCTGAAATAGAGTGATGCAAGTTAGAAACGTGTTTTGTAGTCCGAAGAGTCCACCTTTCAGAGTGTTTTTAGAAAGCTAAGGGATACATACCCATTTTGGAACAACTTTTTCATGTTTTTCAGGGATGTCCCTGCTTGTTTCAGCAAGATGATTTTAAGTTACATTCCGTACATGTTCAACACCGCAGACGTTACACGTTAGACTGACTTGCCTGAGTCTCCCATTAAAATTGCCCTAGCTTTTTGGGTTGATATATGAACATGAATGCAGACCTAACATCCCCCTTGCTCCCTAATGGTTTAATACTTGGAAGCATATTGTGATAATTATTAGCATGTAGCAATTTGTGGAAAACGCTTACTCTGCCCCCAAAACAATATAATATTGTTGCCATTAGTGTTGCCATTAGTGTCTTTTCTGATTGTTCTGTGAATAAGATAACGGAGGAAAAAAATATTACAATGGTCAGGTCAGCTACATTTGAAGAAACAAGTATTAGCTCTAGCTACCATAACTCCAGATAATGTTAATGTATCGTTAAATAATGTTAGTCTGAGATATCAAATCAGTGTTATCAAAGTTAATCATTTGGGTTACATGAGTTATAATCATGCGCTCTGTTGTGTGAAGGGAAATGTGCATGGGTACTCAACCCTGGTTGGTTCTGGGTTTGGATTTGTAATTGTTCACTCCTAAATAAGATGGTTCTTCAAGGGTTCTTTAGGGACAGCAGGCCACTGTGGTCCCTCTGATGGCAAAGCTGGCGACCCACTGGTCAGTAATCTGGGTGGTTCGAGGGTGGGCCTGCAGTGGTACACAGTCTGCAGGGTGCTGACCTCATCAAGCCAGCGAACCAATTTATGCTTGCTATCAAGGCACTGCCTGGTGGAAAAAAGTAGCAAGATGGAGCTATGAGGTGGGGGTTTCTAATAAAGTGGCCAGTGCATGTAAATGCCTTGTCTACTTTGGACGATCGAAAGATGAATGAAGAAGCGTGTCCATTGTTCAATCCCACCAAGGAAACAGAGCTGTGTTGTACAACTGGGCTAGAAAGGGATGAATGGCTAGTACACAGCCTTCTGACAATAGAGAGAGAGAGAGAGAGAGAGAGAGAGAGAGAGAGAGAGAGAGAGAGAGAGAGAGAGAGAGAGAGAGTAAGAGAGAGAGAGCAAGAGAGAGAGAGAGAGAGAGAGAGAGAGAGAGAGGGAGGGAGGGAGGGAGGGAGGGAGGGATGAATGGCTAATGCAGTTTTCCAACCGACAAGGGGCATGTGACGGTTAATCCGGAGTTTTCCGCAACATGGCAGCGGAACCAGAACAGGAAGACACCTGGGAATCTCAGAGCAAACAATAACAGCTACCTCACAGGAAGAGCTAATGCTAAAGCCATGTGGGGTCCAAGTGAGTGTGTGTTCTCTCCTGGTGGGGGAACAAAGCATTCGCTCGGAGATGAGCTAGCATACAATGGAGTTTGTGTGGGAGGCCTGAGTGTCTGTACGGTAGGTGGGATGTGTGTTTTCCGTAGATTCTTTCCCGAAGCGGAAATCGCTCTCCCACCGTCCGGCAGGGAAGACTCCTTAAGCGTGTCGGTCCACTGATCAAGCACAAAGGGGTCCTCAGATTCCGAATGAGTCAACAGTAAATAATATTTAGTGATCAACTTTGTGAAACGTTAGTCGTGGGATTTTCTTCACGAATCAGGCTAAATTTATTACATAACCGGTGGAAATATTACATTCGCACTACATAGTTAATACCTGAAGCAATACCTTCTTCCCATTCATGTTGAACTTCCTATAAATCTGTACCTTCCCTTTAACATGACGAAAGTTTCCATGCCCTCCTTCTCGTCTCTTCCCTGTTCCCAATCCTATCCCTATTCAACAATATGGGGGGTCTGGCCTTCTAGCTTCAAGCACAAGTGGTCATAATGTTGACAGCATGGCCTGAACTTGCACATGTCCACTTACCACAAAGGTAGTTAGTGGTGGAAGGTTTGGTGCTTTAGTTTTGTGCTTAGGCTAACTCCCTCTAGCTAACACATTAAGGCAGGCTAACTCCCTCTAGCTAACGCATTAAGGCAGGCTAACTCCCTCTAGCTAACGCATTAAGGCAGGCTAACTCCCTCTAGCTAATGCATTAAGGCAGGCTAACTTCCTCTAGCTAACATAGGCGAGGTAGCCCCCTCTAGTTAAGGCGAGATAACTTCCTCTAGCTAACCTGCTATTGCATCCGCCAGCACTGGGCCTGGGTGTAGCCATAGAAACCAACCAGAAGTGACTGAGCAACAACTTTTCTCGTTCGTTGATGAACTTTTCTTCACAAAACAAGTTTAAACAGGAGTTTGACCTGGCCAGTGCTTGGACCCGTCCCTGGCCAGCAGTGATCATTAGTTCAGGAGGCTGTGAGGCCATTAGCGCTGGGCTTCTCCATGGACCACTGATTCAATGTTCTCTCTTACCTTCCGCCAGTCAATTTCCCACTTACACAGCGTTAATTAAAGACAGCTTCCTGCATGGGCCCAATTAGAGTTGATGATTAGCCATAGAGTCTGGGCGAAACAGGATTACAGAGAGAGAGAGAGAGACAGAGAGGCAGGAGGGTTTTAAAGAGTGAGATAGAGAAAGTGGTCGAGAGACATATATAGAGAGAAAGCAAAGGTACTAAATTCCTCCCAAATCAGTCTGGGGTGGTTTGCTAGTTAGAGCTCTGTTAGCGGCCTTAGGCTGTGTGCGTGTGTGCGTGTTTGTGTGTGTGTGTGTGTGTGTGTGAGACAGGAGAAATGAGCTGTCATCACTGAGCAGCCGCTGTTGTGCAATCCTGACTCTGTGGGCCATTTTACAGTCGCACACACACCAATTAGTCAGTCAGTCATTCCCTTATTGGCGTATGTGCACGCACACACACACACACACACACATACACACAGGGATGAGAAAAAGAAGGCAAAGTGAATAGCTGAGGGCCAATTGTGCTCTTGCTATTGAAACAAACACGCCAGGCCTGCAAAACGAGACTATTTGTCTGCTTGATTATTCATGTGAACAAATTGGCTAATAATGCATGAATCAGTGTAAATGTGAAGAGCTGTAAACCATAAAACGTTTGGCGATGTTCTGACAAACAGAGGCTCTGCAGTGTCTAAACTACCACCCCAAAAAAGCGGTGCTTTGGTTAAGACTGAAGTTTGGTGAAAAATCACATTTACAGTATTTCCTAATTACCCCAAATGCAGTCGATTGAGAAATGTTTGGGGTACAAGTGTTGCCTCTGTAGTTTAAGCCTGGAGCTGCCAGGCTAACTGTGCTAACAAACACTGGAAACAAATAGTCACCAAAACAGTTTCCACAAATATATCACAAAACCTCGTATCTCCAAAATGACAACTTTCCATGAGAAGCAAAAAACTTTTCTTTTGGTCCATTCTTCATTAAATTTACACACAATGTAAAGAACAACATGCATGTTTAAATAATCTCAAAAGCTGATAAACATCAAAAATGGAGACAGGAGGTTTCGTTACGAGAGCAGCGATATTCTGAATTCTTTGTATTATTGTAAATATCACTTGGCCTTTTCACTCTGGTGAAATTGTGTCCACTCTAAAAACAATCTCGTCCCATCAACTTCGAGTCAAAGTTAAGAAGGTTTTTATCTTCTGTTATCTTGCCATTTTGGAGATACAAGGTTTTTATATGATAGCAACAACATATTTGCTTCAAATTGCATGGATGAGCTCAAGAACTCGTTCAGAAAGAAATAATTTGATAAAATGGCAAGGACAGACCTTATTTACACTCTTCCCGTTAGTTAATGCTTCAATGCAAGCTCATCTCCTTCTAGCTAACGTTTAAAGCCAGGCCAACCCGCTTTAGCTAATGCTTCAAGCTGAGCTAATCCCCTCTCGCTAATGTGTCAAGGCGAGTCAACCCCCCTTTAGCTAATGCTTCGGGGTGAGCTAATCTCCACTGGCTAATTTGTTAAGGCGAGCTAACTCCATCTGGCTAAAGCATTAAGGTGAGCTAGCTCCCTCTGGCTAATTTGTTAAGGTGAGCTAACGTCTTCTAGCTAAAGCTTTAAGGTGAGCTAGCTCCCTCTGGCTAATTTGTTAAGGTGAGCTAACGTCTTCTAGCTAAAGCTTTAAGGTGAGCTAGCTCCCTCTGGCTAATTTGTTAAGGTGAGCTAACGTCTTCTAGCTAAAGCTTTAAGGTGAGCTAGCTCCCTCTGGCTAATTTGTTAAGGTGAGCTAACGTCTTCTAGCTAAAGCTTTAAGGTGAGCTAGCTCCCTCTGGCTAATTTGTTAAGGTGAGCTAGCTCCCTCTGGCTAATTTGTTAAGGTGAGCTAGCTCCCTCTGGCT
>NC_051235.1:6492076-6612076 GCF_015220715.1 Pygocentrus nattereri
TGTAGAAATTCAGAAAAAAGCCGCGTCAGTCTCGACTGCATATGTGGACATATTTCTATATTGTGCTCTATTTACACAAAGTTAGGTTAGTTCATCATTTATGTTGAACAGACTATTAGACTCTGAAATGTAGTGGAGTGAAAGGAAAAAGTCGCCCAGAACGGAGAAACTTCAGTACAGATACACCAAAAATACTAAAGTACAGAAACTAATTACATTTACTCAGTTACTCAGTTACTGTCCACCACTGGTTTATGTTTATGTTGGTTTAAGGTACACAGTAGGCCCTTAAAACCACTGTCGCACCTTTGCAGGCACCATGATGAATGAAACCCGCACCAGCATGGTATCTTTTTCAGACAGTGTGTATGTGTGATGTAGAGTGTCATTTACACTCACCCTGAAGTCACTCTGCTTCGCATGACTGACCCGGCCAGCTACGTAAGCAGGAAGCAGAGTGGACACTGGATGTGACCGAGACGGCTTTCGACAGCCCACCTGCGGCCAGCCGTCTGGCTGTTTTCTCCGTCTGTCTGGGTGTTTGCTTGTCTCAGTTTCATCTCAGCTTGGTGCGACATCCACACAAACCGGATCTCTGATGCAGGATTTCAGTCTTTGACCACCTCTGTCCAGCCCACTGACCGCCTGATGAACTGCCGGCTAGTGGGTTTGACTCCGTGAGACTACAGCAGAGACGTTTTAGCACTGAGACAGTGAAGTTTGGTTTTGCACTGAAGTGATAGATAAAAAAGGACAAGATTGTGGACAAAATGTGGACGGGTGCCATTAGTTTTTCACTATACAGCACAGCTTTGCCCATTTTTTGACAAAGTGCCTGGCATATGTTGCCAGAAACCACGTTAGCAAGTGTATTTAAGATGACCTATAAGTTTGCACAATGCTAATTGGTTGAGTAAAAACTTACATTACTTGTTAGCTACTTTAGCCTTGTAGCTCCAGTGCTAATAACACTAAAATGCTAATAACACATCTGACCTGCATGATTTTGCTAAAGATTTTGGTGAAATTGAGAAGATTGCTTTTGTGCATTTTAAGTGGACACTCACCGTCGCAAACCCCCTCTCTTGTGGCTCCATCTTGTTGGTGTAAAGTTATACTACATTAGGAGATATTACAACATCAGGAAGATGAGATATGAGATAATCCACTTGCATGAGGAAGGAGTTTCCAAAACTGGAGTTCAAAAAGTTGTTAAAAGCTGCAGAGAAAAAAGGGCATCCTAGCAACCACCTGGAAGGCCTGGTAGACACCAACACTGCCCCATCAGATAAACAGCACTTAAAGCAGGTGTTTCTGTCCATCCTTCCACTGTGAGAAGACGACTCGGCGCTGGGGTAGGATGTGTAAGTAAGATGTGTAGCTGTCAAGAAGAACTTCACTGAGAAAAGGAGACGGACACATCAAAAAAAGAAGCTGAATGATGGACTGACCACCCCTGAGTCCAGACCTCAGCACCGCTGAAGGTGTTTGGGATTAAGCAGAAAATGCAACCAACATCTAGGACTGAACGTTGGAGGTGTGGAAAGCAAGTCACCTGATGTTCACTGGAGTTGGTGCTTGTGTAAAACATCTACAGTAGCGCTATGGACCTTGATGACCTGGCACATGTGCATGTTTAGCTTTTTGCCATCTAGTTTATTGTTAGCAAGCTGTTTCAACAACTCCAGCTAACACAGCTTATCTAGAGCTTGGGTTCTAGTTATTTTTACCTGTCCATCGATTTATCGTGCTGTAGACGTTAGCTGACATTACTGTACTGAGATGTGCTTCGTCCTCTAATCTTGGCAACTAGGACAAAGATGAAGTGACACCTTTCTGTGATGAGCTGAAGTGATATGAACACCCGTAATTCTGAGGTTAATAACTATCCAGTTATGTGGCATTAACTGTTAGCAAAGTCAAGTGTGTGCTAAGTTAGGTGTTTGTTAGCCACTTTAGTTTATGTGGAGTCAACTAGCAAAGTGTTAGCTAAGTTTGGTTATGTGGTATTAAAAGTCAAGTGTTAGCCCTCTCTGTCTCTCTGTCTCTCTCTCTGTCTCTCTCTCTCTATCTCTGTCTCCCTCTGTCTCTCTCTCTGTCTCTCTCTCTGTCTCTCTCTCTGTCTGTCTGTCTCTCTCTCTCTCTCTCCCTCTGTCTCCCTCTGTCTCTCTCTCTGTCTCTCTCTCTCTCTGTCTCTCTCTCTCTCTCTCTCAGTTGGATGACGTGTTTGCTGGCAGAAGAACAGAGCTACAGGCAGTAGCGTGTGTGATATTAATATCTCAGCAAGATGGAAGTCCCCCCCATCGGATAAGACAGAGAGAAGGCCCAGACCATGTTTGCATGCGTGCAAGCATGTGGACAAAAAGTAGGACGGAGAGATTTAGAGAGGTAGTAGGGAGGATGAGAGACAGACAGACAGACAGACAGACAGAGTAGGGATTCTGCATGATGCAGTAAATTCACTCTCTTTCTTACATGTCACCGTTTTCTGCTTATGCCTGCGCTCCACACATTCCACACATACCTCCTAATCACTCACTCCCTCTCTCTTTCTTTCTCTTTCCCTCTCCGAGAGACACAGGGGGCAGTTGGAGTAATTCCCAAGTCAGCAGGTCAGATGGGTGGAATTAGGTCAGGTCAGTCATGTCTGTCATGACCAAGGCCAGGACAACACAGATAGAGTCAAGCTAAGCTGGAGTCAAGTAGAGTCAAGTGTAAGCAAGTGCTATTAAAGTTGGCTGATGCAGAGTCATGTATTAGCATGTGTTAGCAATTTAGTTCATGTGGAGTCGACAGTTAGCAAAGTAAATTCCAGTGATAGCGCTATAGAGTTATGTGCAGTCAATTGTTAGCAAAGTCAAGTGTTAGCTAAGTTAGTTGTTAGCTAGGTTAGCTGACGTGGAGTTAACTGTTAGCAAGGTCAAGAGTTAAAGTTTGTTTATGTGGAGTTGAAGCAGTTTAGTAGAGTTAACAAAATAAAGTGTAAGCTAATTTAGGTGAAATGTTAATAATAGCTAAGTTAGCTGATGTAGAGTTGATTATTAGCAAGTGTTAGCTACATCAGGTTGATGCGGTTCAAGTATTAGCTAAGTTAGCTGATGTAGAGTTGATTATTAGCAAGTGTTAGCTACATCAGGTGCTGCAGTTCAAGTACTAGTTAAGTTAGCTGACGTAGAGTTGATTATTAGCAAGTGTTAGCTACATCAGGTGATGGGGTTCAAGTACTAGCTAAGTTAGCTGATGTAGAGTTGATTATTAGCAAGTGTTAGCTACATCAGGTGCTGCAGTTCAAGTACTAGTTAAGTTAGCTGATGTAGAGTTGATTATTAGCAAGTGTTAGCTACATCAGGTGCTGCAGTTCAAGTACTAGTTAAGTTAGCTGACGTAGAGTTGATTATTAGCAAGTGTTAGCTACATCAGGTGATGGGGTTCAAGTACTAGCTAAGTTTGCTGATGTAGAGTTGATTATTAGCAAGTGTTAGCTACATCAGGTGCTGCAGTTCAAGTACTAGTTAAGTTAGCTGACGTAGAGTTGATTATTAGTAAGTGTTAGCTACATCAGGTGATGGGGTTCAAGTACTAGCTAAGTTTGCTGATGTAGAGTTGATTATTAGCAAGTGTTAGCTACATCAGGTGCTGCAGTTCAAGTACTAGTTAAGTTAGCTGACGTAGAGTTGATTATTAGCAAGTGTTAGCTACAGCAGGTGATGCGGTTCAAGTACTAGTTAAGTTAGCTGATGTAGAGTTGACCAGCCGCTGCTGGTCCACCCAGATTATTGTCCTGCATGCGAGGTCTAACTATTTTTTTATCTCCTCAATCAGATATTAAAGGCACAAAGACTTTATTTTAGAAAATATATTAAGACAACTATTACAGACAATTGAGAGAAAACATATAATAGGCCTAGTATAAATGAATTTTATACATTGCTGACACTGCTAGATCTAGCCCTAAATCTTTTCTTAATTCTTTGTTTAAGGCTATAGGCCAGGATTAATCTTTCACATTCTTGACCTCAAAATTTTAGAATGCTAGAACCTTACCCCAACCTTACCCTTTTAAATCTGCTGACTGAGGCTACAGGTGATGCTCATGTTGCTGCATTTAAGTAGGTGTGGTATACAGCTACTGTTATTTAACTTTTCCTCTGTTATTCTTTTGGGGAAAACTATCAGGACAGTTGCAATGATGCCTCATTAAAGCTTTAACTTGGATCAAGTGGTCTAACTATAGCAGTTATACTATAACCTGCACACTGGAAGAAAGATGATTTCTGAAGAGTTGCCTAAAAGTTCTGATAAGTTTCTGAATAGAGTCTATTAAATATTGCTAAAAAATAGAATAAACTTTACTTAGTAACACTCAGTACACACAGGTTACTGGATCATTGGCCTCTTTATGAGCTCCACCTTCCATGTAGGTCCACTATCTAGGTCATAAATAATGATGGCACATTGCAAATATAAAGCTAGGATTTCCAATTTTTCCCCTTAGAAATGAATGAGGGTATCATAATGATACAAATCTATTAGCAACACCTTATTAAACTTGTGCGATACCATAACAACCACCTACTAACCACCTGGGATACCATGGCAACCATCTAGCAACATCCTAGCAACCACCAGGGATACCATAGCGACCACCTACTAACCACCTGGGATACCATAGCAACCACCTAGCAACACCCTAGCAACTACCAGGGATACTATAACAACAACCTAACAACACTCTAGCAACCACCTGACAACACTTTAGCACCCACCAGGGATACTATAGCAACACCCTAGGAACCACATGGGATACCTTAGCAACCACCTAGCAACACCCTAGCAACCACCTGGGATACAATAGGAACCACCTAGCAACACCCAGGCAACCACCTATTAACATCTTTTCAATTACATAAAATACCATAGAGATAGTATCAGAGATAGTATAGCAACCACCTAGCAACACCCTAGTAACCACCTGGGATATCATAGCATCACCATAGCACACTTATCAACACCTTTTCAATTACCTAAAATACCACAGTAACCATTTGGCAACATCCTAGTAACCACCAGGGATACTAAAGCAACCATTTAGCAGCACTATAGAAATCACCTACTTATATATCAAATAGAAGTCACATATCAACACTACCAGAAATAATACAATAATCAGTCAGCAACACCCTAGCAACCAACAGGATTACTATAGCAACCACCTAGCAACACCCTATCAACCACCTGGGAGCTGCCTAAGCTGCGCAATCACTGCATTTTATTTAGCAAATACACTTTTCTAGTTACACACTGTGGACCATGTTGCTGCACAGTTTATCAGCCATCCCCTTTCATTATTGATCATTTTCTGATCACAGAACTGCTGCTGACCAGATAAGATTTGGGTGATGATCCATTTTCAGGACAGCAGGAGGGGCAATCATCACATAAAGGCAAATGTAGCCAAGTGCCTCATGAAAAAATACAAATAAGATGTACTATTTATTGAAAGTATATATTGTATTCTGGGCCTTCCAGGAAATTGACACTATGTCTTAGATATAGCATGCAGTGAACCACAAAACATGTTTGGTTCCTTTTATGGCATACCAAAGAAATAAGGTCAGTGGCCAAAATAGGCAGCGGTCAGAGAGCTATGGGTTTTTTCGTCAGAAGAAAAGGAAATAAAGTTTGTGTGGGTGGTGCCAAAAAAAAAAGCTCCCTAAGGGTGTGAAGAGTGTTTTTGTGTGTGGCTAGATGCTAGTGACTTAATGGCTTCTAGGCACATGTGCACAAGGACACAAGTTATTATTGCCATCTTTCATTATAATCTTGAATGTGGCACATCCCCAAGCTGTGACTAAGATAACACAACATAAAAGCTCCTGCTTTGGGGGAAGGCTTTGGAGAAAAGTCCTGGAAGATAAAAATCTTTAGAGCTGCTGTGAAAGTCACTCTGCATGATGCCGATCTCTAAATGACTTGGCCTGGAACAAAAGTCATACTTCTTAGACAAAAAAGTATTTTCCTCTCACCCTAAATGTAGCCAGTCAGCTAAGACAAGGTTACATCTTTAGTTTTGCATCGGAACTAAAAGCCTAATTTAGCTAGCAAGGAATAAAAGCTTCTGTTCCACCAGTTAGCATCATACAAAGTGCATGTCTAAATCATCACACATTAGCTTCAAACTAGGGTGAGTTGGTAAGTAGGGATGTCCCAATCTGATCCAGTGGAACCCATCCAGGCATCTTGTAATGGGTCAGGTGTTGGCTATATTAAGGTCACTTTCAATCCTAACAACCAGGATTTCTATAGCAATGGCCTTGCCTCTTAGCAACCACCTGAGATACAATAGCAATGGTCTAGCAATACCTTTGCAACCCCAAGAATACCACAACAAATGTCTAATAAGACCTTAGAAACCATGTGGCAGTCTATTGCAATGGCCTAGCAACACCTTAGCAATGACCTGGGATAAAACTAGGCCTAGGAATACCTTAGAAACTACTTGGGATACCATAGCAACGACCTACCAATACCTTACAACCTGCCTGAGATTCCATACTAATGGCCTAGCAACACATTAGCAGCCATCTGGGATTCCATAGCATTGACCTAGGAATACCTTAGAAACTACCTGGGATACGACAGCAACAACCTACGAACACCTTACCACCTGCCTGGGATTCCATAGCAATGGCCCAGCAACACCTCAGCAACCATGTAACATTCAATTCAGTAACTTAGCAACCACCTGGGCTTAACAGAGCAATAGTCTAGCAACACATTAGCAGCTGCCTGGGATTCCATAGCAACAGCATAGCAACACCTTAGCAGCCTCCTGGGATTCCATAGCAATGACCCAGCAACACTTCAGCAACCATCTGTTATTCTACATCAATAACTTAGCAACAGCCTGGAATTAATATAGCAATAGCCAAGCAACACTTTAGCAACTGCCTGGGATCCCATTGCAATGGCCTAGCAACACCTTAGCAACAACTTGGAATAGCATAGCAATGGACTTGCATCACATTAGTAAGAATCTAGCATAGCATAGCAGTGGCCTAGAAACACCTTAGCTACCACATGGCACTCCATAGCAATAGTCCAACAACACCTTAGCAACTATGTGGTATGCTATAGCTTCAGCCTATATGAATATGTTAGCAGCCACCTGGGATTCCACTGCAATGCCCCAGCAACACCTTAGCAACCACCTGGGATTCCATAGCAATAGCCTAGCAACACCATAGCAACCATCTGGGATTCCACAGCAATGTCCTATTAACAACTCAGCAACAACCTGGGATTGCATAACATTGGTCTAGAAACACCATATCAACCACCTGGGATAACACTGTAACAGCCGAGCAACACCTTAGCAACCACCTGGGATTCCATAGCAATGGCCTAGCAACAACTTAGTAACCACCTGGGATAGCATAGCAGTAGCCTTGTCAAGTCAACTTATTAAAAAAACGTTCCCCTTCAAGTCAAAGCAGCACAGAAATACAGCAAAGAAAACTGAGGAAACACACAGTCTGACTATACTTAGATGGAGATGAGGAACATTGTACAAAGATGTCACTGAAATATTCCTTCCAGTCCTTGCAGGAGATCAGCCAATCACACGCTTTGCCCTGAGGCCTGGAACACCTGACAGATGTGGGAAAGAGGCATGTAAACACCAGTCATCATATCTTCCACCCGCATCCGCACACACAGCAATGATGCTAGGTACAAGTAGACAGTAATAGACTTATGTGGTTTTCCCTTCAGTGTGATCTCCCTCACACACTCACACACACTGCAAATATAATTTTCCAACATGTCTTAAAATGACTACCTCGTACACAGTGGCAATTATGCTGGGTGTGCGTCAGAGAGAGTGCATTTGTATTTGGGCCTTGCTATATATATA
The DNA here is from genome assembly GCF_015220715.1 of Pygocentrus nattereri. NCBI lineage: Eukaryota > Metazoa > Chordata > Actinopteri > Characiformes > Serrasalmidae > Pygocentrus > Pygocentrus nattereri. Next base: position 6,499,992 of record NC_051235.1, read on the forward strand.
TATATATATATATATATATATATATATATATATATATATATATATATAGGCCTACATGTACAACCATTGACAGGACTGGGCATTATTAACTGTATAGTTTGTGTCATTTTAAAGACATTCTGATCTGAAAGCTCATGTAAAAATGCTTGATATTTGTTTCTAATTTTGTCCAAAGCAAGCATTATAGATCATTGCTGTCAGAACAACTTTGTATCTACACTTTTTGTTTGAAAATACCTGCTATCCTATTACATTGTGTCAAATCCCATGATAAGCAGACCAACAAAAATGGTCCAAAATGATTTCAAATAAAATCCTTCTACATTAACTTCAGCTAATTTTGCAAAATAATGTAAACATTCACTACTTTAGATGTGAACAAAATTATTCAGAGTGGCTCGGTGTGAAATGGGCCTTTTTAAAGAAACTTGCAGTCAGAGTTGTTCCCCATTATAGTAGTAGGAACCAGACATCTGAAGCATTTAACAGTTCTAAAAGCTACACTATATTTCCAAACGTATACACTCACCCATCTAAATCATTGAATTCAGGTGTTCCAATCACTTCCATGGCCACAGGTGGTATAAAACCAAGCCTCTAGGCCTGCAGACTGCTTCTACAGACATTAGTGAAAGAATGGGTCACTCTCAGGAGCTCAGTGAATTCCAGCGTGGTACCGTAATCGGATGCCACCTATGCAACAAGTCCAGTTGTGAAATTTCCTCACTACTAAATATTCCACAGTCAACTGTCAGTGGTATTATAACAAAGTTGAAGTGATCAGGAACGACAGCAACTCAGCCATGAAATGGTCAGTCACGTAAAATGACAGGGCAGGGTCAGCGAATGCTGAGGCGCATAGTGCACAGAGGTCACCAACTTTCTGCAGAGTCAATCACTACAGACCTCCAAATTTCACCCTTCAGATTAGCTCAAGAACAGCGTAGAGAGCTTCATGGAATGGGTTTCCATGGCCGCGCAGCTGCACCCAAGTCTTACATCACGAAACGCAATGCAAAGCCTTGAATGCAGTGGTGTAAAGTGCCACCACTGGACACCACTGGCAGTTGCCAGGAGAACGGTACTTGTCTGACTGCATTGTGCCAAGTGTAAAGTTTGGTGGAGGGGGGATCATGGTGTGGGGTTGTTTTTCAGGAGTTGGGCTCGACCTCTTAGTTCCAGTGAAAGGAGCTCTTAATGCTTCAGCAGACCAAGAGATTTTGGACAATTTCATGCTCCCAGCTTTGTGGGAACAGTTTGGGGATGGCCCCTTCCTGTCCCAACATGACTGCGCACCAGTGCACAACGCAAGGTCCATAAAGACAAGGATGAGTGAGTTTGGTGAGGAAGAACTTGACTGGCCTGCACAGAGTCCTGACCTTATTCCGATAGAATACCTTTGGGATGAATTAGAGCAGAGACTGCGAGCCAGGCCTTCTCATCCAACATCAGTGTCTGAACTCACAAATGTGCTTCTGGAAGAACGGTCAAAGTTCCCATAAACAGACTCCTAAACCTTGTGGAAAGCCTTCCCAGAAGAGTTGAAGCTGTTATAGCTGCAAAGGGTGGGCCGGCATCATATTAAACCCTATAGATTAAGAATGGGATCTCACTCAAGTTCATATGCGTGTGAAGGCAGACGAGCGAATACTTTGGCAATATAGTGTATATCCTGTAGCTCAATACCAGACACATTGTTTTGTTATAAAGTTTTGGCCTAAAATGTATTTTTAGTATCTGTTACTCCAGGATTAGTTCAGTGTTTCCTCTCCAAACCACATCTCAACTGAGATCAATGCGCGAGCTAACATGCTTTTGTTGTGACTAGTCTGTAGCTACAGCTGTTCAGCACGGCTAATGCCAGCAGCAACTTTTGTTTACAGGTTATGTTTATAGTTTTCTTGCCTATTTTGGAAGATGGTAGGGTATGCAGAAAACTTTGAGGAGGTCTGTTTCCAAAATGACGTAGAGCCAAATTCATTTTAACCAGAAAACACAGAGGAGTTGCAGCAGCTTGAAGAAGAGAGATAGCCAAAATAGAGAGACAGCAGAAGCAGAAGAACCCAGGGTGAATGGAAAGTGTTGGTCTCAACAACAAACTACTTGCTACTCCTCTTACCAGTTTATAGGGTCGAACAGCGCGGCAGATAGTTATATATTCAAACATTTCTTACTTTGATTCCAGTTTATAGAGTAAATCTGCAGCTCTGCAGTCAGACCGTTCTCCAAAACGCGAGCAGGGCGGAGAGGTACATGCAGGGCGTTATTAGGGAAAAACAGAACATAAAGAAACATGTTTTTGTCATTTTAGCACTATTTTATCACCAATAGTGTGACTCATAAACCTTACAAGACACATAAGTTCACTGGTCTTGTTGGATATTAGATAAAGTGGTGATATTTGCAGTGTTGACATATCAACGTCTGGTTCCTAGTACTACAGTGGTGAACAATTCTGACTCAGTAAATTTCTCTAGAAAGGCAAATTTCACACCCAACCACTCAGAATGATTTCGTTTACATCTAAACTATTAAATGATGAATAGTTTAGCAAAATCGATGGAGCTGCTCTTTAAGGCTGTTGGAAAAGTATCCCAGGTGGCTGCTAGGAGCTTTCCTGGGTTGCACATTGATTTTCGAGTCTCTGGAGCCTGAGGCCCAGTGGGGTCTTGAGTCTGTAGTAGGGAATTTAACTTTTAAGTCTTGTTAAAAGTTAGACTTAAACTCATATAGCAAGTATGAAAGCTATAGCCATAGCTACCTATAGCTATCATAATCTTCAGCTAATCTCGCTGAAGTTTTAAAGGAACAACATCTATAACATAAACTTCAGCAGGGTTGGTTGTTGCACTAGCAAGCTAGCATAAGACTAAAACTACGACGTTTTTGTTTTAAAGGGATCTTAAATCGAACTAAACAAAACTTCAGCTAGCTAATGCACTACCTTGCACACTTGCTCTCTAAACTACATGCTACCCCATATCCAGTTGTTTCGTCTCCTTCCTTTAAACACTGCATTCACTGCATTTAGGGCTTAAATCTGTCCATGAAACTGGAATATTTTCAGGATTTGAACCACAAAAATGTTCTGTCTGAAGGAGCAACATGTAAACAAAGTCTAAAAGAAAAGACAAAACAACTTGAAATGGTTGGCTAGCATTTGTTGATCCAGCTGAGGTTTTACTATTTTAAAAGAAATCTCATCTGTAATGTATAAAAACTTTGAATAGCTATTATTCTAGCCAGCTAGCATAGCTATTGAAGAAGTAGTTTTGGTACATTTTGACGGAATTTGATCTGTAACATATTAAAACTTTAAATGGAAAAAAGTTATTATGCTAGCAAACTAGCATAGTTATTTAAGAATTTAGTACACTACACTAGCAAGCCAGCTATTTAAGTTGAGATTTTAGTTAGTTGTAAATGAATGTAATCTGTAATGTACTAAAACTTTAAATGAATTAGTTATTATTCTAGTGAACTAGCATAGCTATTTAAGAATTTAGAATACATTAAGAAATTTTTAGAATGCATTTGAAAGATTTGCGATCTGTAAATTATTCCAACTTCGAATGGATCAGATATTACATTAGCAAGCCAGCTATTTAAGAGATTTTAGTTAGTTTTGAAGCAGTTTGGTCTGGAACTTCAACTAAAACGTAATCTAAACTTAATTAACTAAACATAGGTGGCCGGAGCAGAAAAAACGCATCGTGGTAAATTACTTTGAATCGAAAATAAAAGATAGTTGGGACACTTTTTTGGTTACTGTATCTCTACATACTCGTTCGCCCATAGATGTGGTGTCTTCTCTATTATTGTCAAATGTATGAAACAGCAGAAGTGAATTCTTCAAGAGTCAGCGTGTCCACACATTTGATTGTATGCAATATTCATACCCGTTACATTCTGGGACTTTTCTTAGCGTCACCTGAAATAGCCAATTCTTCATTTTCCTCACACTTAACCACCCCCCCCCCCTCCATTTCCTGAGAGTATTGCTGGAAAAGGGTGTTACTTACATGCCAATGACAATCAGACGCCGCTTTAGTTCCCTTTTGACACCAAAATGCCCTGAAATTACAACATGCAGTTTTACTTCTGACTATTTTAGGTTTTGAATGAACAAATTATGCAGGCTGGCACAGCGAGGCTTGAGAGATTCCGGTCGTAAACACATTTAGCATCAAAGGTTCTAAATGTGGAGGCCCAGGCTGGGTTTTCGAGGGCCGGTGCCCCCCACAGTTTGGTGATTTTCCTGCTCTGACACAAGGGATAATTAACTTATGACTTGAGGAGGAAAATCACTAAACTGTGTCAGGGAAGTGAGTCTCTTCTTAAGGCTGAATTCTACTTATACCTGTATATTTGTGAACATGGTAGGTGTCTATCAACATACTTATTCGTAACATGAACGTGTGCATCTAAAACAGAACACTGCTGTTTGGGTCTTGTTTGGCCCCCAACATTACCGGGTAAGTAATTATCACTAGTTCAATATTGAACCCCGCAGATTGTGAGATATCCTTGCCCCTCTCGATGTTTGCATGCATCTTTACATAAATATAAATTCACCGTTTCAATATCTCAAACTAGTGTTTGAAAAACCATGTGAACCCCATCCCAGGTGGTTGCTAAGGTGTTTCTAACCTGCTAGTTAACTACATATTTACCAAATGAGTTCATGGTTAAATGGTTCTTCAGACTGATAGAGAAAGTGTTATATATGGTGCTATATAGAAACCCTTTGAAAAGGTTCATGACAGACTTTTAACAACAGAAGAATCAAAAGAATTTATTGCTATACAGAGCCATTTCCATACATTCTCTATCAATCCGAAGAACCATTTCACCATGCAAAGAACCCTTTGGAACATGAAATGGTTTTATAAAGAACTCTTTGTTCTAAATAGAACCATTGCCGTTACAAAACAACCCTTGAGGAACCTTTTTAAGTGTGTAGGGCTGCACCAATTGACTCCAACTGCATTGCTAATGTGAGAAGCATGGTGGTGGGTGTTTCACTGCCATAAACATGCATCCATGTGTGTCCATGACAGCATAGCTAAAGAAAGCTCATTTTAAACTGTGTTTCTGCAGTCGGTGTAACCTTTTATACTGGTAATACCCAATGTGCATCTGTCACGTACAAACAAAAGCATGAAAATGGTAATACAACTGGCATACGTTGATAAGCGCTATAACCAACCATCACAAGAAGTCACAGCTATCATCAGTGATGACAAAAACATGGTGGTCAGTTCTCGTTTGTAGCTTATTAAAACAAGCAGAACAGTTGTGTGGAAAGTTCTGATGCTAAACTTTCACTCCACACCTCATCTGTGATCGTGAACGATGAATAATTTTGCAAAACTAATGGAGTTGCTCTTTAAGGCTGTTGGAAAAGTATCCCAGGTGGCTGCTAGGAGCTTTCCTGGGTTGCACATTGATTCTCGAATCTCTGGAGTGTGAGGCCCAGTGGAGTCTTGAGTGTGTAGTAGGGAATTTAGGTTAAGTCTTGTTAAAAGTTAGACTGTTAGACTCTTATATAGCAAGTATGCTAGCTATAGCTATTATAATATTCAGCTAATCTTGCTAAAGTTTTAAAGGAATACCATCTATAACGTGTAACTTCAGCAGGGTTGGTTGTTGCACTAGCTAGCTAGCATAAGACTAAAACTATGACATTTTTGCTTTAAAGGGATGTGATCTATCAATCTAACTAAACTAAACTTCAGCTAGCTAATGCACTACCTAGCATACTTGCTCTCTAAAATACAGACTACCCCATATCCAGTTGTTTCGTCTCCTTCCTTTAAACACTGCATTCACTGCATTTAGGGCTTAAATCTGTCCATGAAACTGGAATATTTTCAGGATTTGAAGGATTTGAACCACAAAAATGTTCTGTCTGAAGGAGCAACATGTAAACAAAGTCTAAAGGAAAAGACAAAACAACTTGAAATGGTCGGCTAGCATTTGTTGATCCAGCTGAGGTTTTAGTATTTTAAAAGAAATCTGATCTGTAATTTTTAAAGTTGATTTTAAGTTGTTGGTTTGTGGTTGCTATGGAAACCAGTCCCACCTCCCCTGATGTGAAATACATACATACACAGCCACCATTTCCAGGGCAGAGTCTTAAGTTGCAGGAAGAAGTGACTTTTATTATGCTTTATTTTATTATGTTATTATGACTTTTTATGAATTTGATTGTCAGCATCTTATTTGCTACATAAATGATTTGCTATCCAACACTTAACTATGATCAGGCTATTAGATAAAGACACAAATAAAACCAACTTAATTTGAATTCAAATCATTCAGGCCAGAGTTTCCTGTCAGGAGTTGAACGGCAGATGTTCAACAAAAATTAAAAACAAAATATTCAGCATCATCAGAGCTGGAGCTGAAGCTGAAGAGTGACAGAAGACTACAGAGGAGAATCTTTCACCACCTCATGCTTGGAAAAACCCCTCAGGTGGGAAAGGATATGGGGGACGGAGTTATAATCAAAGCAAGTGACAGACTCCGGACTGTGTGCGCGTGCGTCCATTCATTCTTTCAATAATTTGCTTTAACGACAGAAAAATGATGAGTATTCCAGTGCCTGAACAGGTGTGGATATGCTTTTACCTTCTGGCTAACTCTCCCTCAGCATACACAACCACGGTTTGAGAGTACTAACGGGTAAGTATGCATGCATGCCAGTAAATAAATGAATAATAAATACATTTGTATAATATTCCCATCTGTATTAAAAACTAATTTCATTAACTGCCATGTAAACAGACCACCTGATAGCTTTTGCACATAAAGTTGGCCACAACTTTCTAGATTTTCTCTGTTTTCCCCTTTTTAGTCATTGCCAGTTACACCTACTAGCCAGGTGACCCATCACCTGATACTACTAACCCGGGAGGCTGCAGGATAGTACGTTTCCTCCAAGACATAAGAAGCTCCTCCACTTTTTTTCCAAATGTATTTGGAAGAACGCAGCGTCACTTTACAGCTCAACACGCTTGGAGGAGAAGGAGAATGCTAACTGCTTAATTCTCTCAGGTTAGTGATCGGCGGTCACTCTACCAACTGAGAGAGAAAGAATAATTACGCTCTTGTGGACACCGAGAAACGAATCACCCTGGCATTGGCGGGGATCGAACTGGTGTTAGGGCCAATGCTTAGACAGTTGCAGTTAGTTGCATTACGATTGGCTAACTATGTGCATGTCTGTTCAGCAGGTTTTGCCAGTCTGATGGGAAACATGTGACTGCAAGCAGTTGCCTGTTGTCACTGAGCCTTTTAAAGCGTGGTAGTCACTGCGTTGAAGTTCACGACATCGTTTAAAGTACCAGCCGATAAACTAGGTGTCCCCATCACGCTAGGCGAAGGCGAACACATGCTTCCTCCAAGACATGCGATGCACCACTACGCTAACACAAAGCCAACATGCTTGAATGTGAATGCTAACTGCTAAATCTGTCAGCTAACAGATCCCCATGTTGGCTAGCTTTGTGCTAAGTGATGATAGTAGGATCATCTATAGAAAGTGAGGCTAGTCGCGCTTGGATTTGAACAAAAACTGAAATATGTGCTTCTGTTTGAATTTTTTTACCCCATTTTCTCCCCAGTTTAGTCGTCTCCGGTTCCACCTGCTACTTAGGACTCCCCTAATCACACAATGCTAGGAGGGTGAAGGCAGCACAGGCTTCCTCAGAGACCTGTGAAACCAGCCACCGCTTCTTTTCGAACTGCCGCTCATGCGCCGTCACGGGACAGCGGATCGCGCTTGGAGGAAAGTGCCAACCGCCAGATCTGTTACGTCAGCTAACAGACGCCTGCGTTGACTGGCATCACGCTGAGTGATGGGGGGAGAAGGGGGGCCACCCTACCCACCCAGAGAGAGCGAGGCCAGTTGTGTTCTCTTGGACTGCTGGCTAAGAACGGCTGTAGCGTCACCAGTGATCAAACTCGCAATCTCCTGATGATACGGTCAACGCGTAGACAGTTGCGCCACTCGGGAACCCTGTGCTTTTGTTTTTTGAGTGAGGTTTCGGTCAATGTAAAGTCGGTTTAACCAGAAACAAGTAGCTAAGGTCAGGTCAATAATTTGTTTGCTTTTTAGTACGAAGTGTTAGTTAGTTGTCCCAAATAATCTTTAGAGGAGCTGATTAAAAGTACAAACAGGTAAGGATATCCTTCTTGTAGCATTGCCATTTTGTTTTTTGTGAAATAAATGCAAAATAATTTTTAAAATGTATAAGTTGCAATAATCATGTTTTTATACAAGAAACATATACATCTCTGCTACAAACTGACACTTAAACTTTGTTTCTAGTACCTACCGTTCAGGTACTAGTCCACTGAAAATGACAGGAAGCGCAATATTAATATTACAACTTACCCCATGGGTGGTTTGACTGTAACAGACAGAGGGTCAGTTTAACACCTGTAGATACGTCTGATGCCGAAGCGCAAACAAACAATTCGGTAGAATTCTATGTTATAAGAAACAAATAGATTTTCCAACCATACTGCATTATATATTTTCAGACAGACAGACAGCTCAACTGATATACTTACACACCCTGAAAACACTTTGGCTCAGGTTTCTTTGGCTCAGATTTCTGACGAATCGCCCTGAATTTTGGTGGGAACCAAAATGATGGGAGAGGGAGACCATGACTTGGAGATGTGGTAATGTGGCCAGAAGCTCATGCTGCTTGACCAACGTAAAAGTCTGTGTTAAATTGTGCCCTGCATTAGGCTGTTCCTTCCACTCCCCTACTATGTAGCTTCTACATAGACCTCAGATCTACATCCATTTCGAAGTGCAAACTATGTTGCTGTAGTTTTTAACTTTGCTTTAAAATTTTGTATTTTTTTATTTCTTGTTGTTGATCATGTTCAAGAAGTTTCTATGTTCACGTACCTCACTCCTTGTCCGTTTGGCATTTGCTTAGTGAAGTTCTCTCTCTATCACACCACGGTCAGAAGTAATTTGGCATTTTGCTGACTTCCCTCATTGGTCCCACCCCCACTGGTCTAAAGCATAAATGGACCACCACTGACCAGCTAGTAAATGTCACAGAAGACCCTCAATTTTTTACAGCTCAGGCTAATCTGTATTTTCGAAATTCTGGCTAGACTAATCAATCAATCAATCTATCTATCTATCTATCTATCTATCTATCTATCTATCTATCTATCTATCTATCTATCTATCCATCCATCCATCCATCCATCCATCCATCCATCCATCCATCCATCCATCCATCCATCTATCTATCTATCTGAGTTCTCTAGCACCTCTTGACTGGATTTCTCTGCATGTTCAGTTGCCTTATAGAACGTACAGTCCTCTAAACTCATTTCCATAAAGTGCATTCAGCCAACATTGAACACATTCATGGCAACAGGATAAAACAGAGAGAACGGACCATTTTGGCCCCACAAGAGAAACAAATCACATGAGTGCACTTTATTTATGGTGGGAGGTCAACATAGGAGAACAAGGAAAGGTATGTGTGTTCGTGTGTGTGTGGGAGTGAGGGCGGCCAAAGCCCTCCTGACCCCCCAAGGCGGCGCTTCCTGAGCCTCAGAGGACTTGGAGCAGGAAAAGACGGAACAGTGAAACGGATGCCCTCGGAGTTTTTATACTGTATGATTATTTTAGAGAGACTGAGAGAGACCCTCCATATCGTGGGACTTTCCCAGGTTCCTCTACAGCTCTGCTATTGATGTGAAGCCGAGTCGTTCGTGCTCTGATTCTGCAGCTCACCTCCAGGAGGGGTGGGGATGAGGACGTACAAATGACTCATATATTCTGAAATCCAACATTTTTCTCTTTCCACGACTTGTCTGCTTTGCAAGCACAAACAGAGAATGCAAGCTTATCTCTCAGAATGGACTCCTTGTGTACTTTTAGAATCATCTGCCTCTCTCTGGAAATCATTATACAGAATGTTTAGCCCATTATAAAACACTTAGTCACCCTTCAGTGATCAGATTCTGACCACAGCTCAGCTCTTGAGTGGATATTGTTGGGTGGCAAGACAGGTTAAATCATCTCATGCTAAAAATATGAAGAAAATTTCCATTTTAAGTAAATCAGCACAGCAGTATATTTGAAATGATGAAAGAACTAAACAAAGGCTGTGAAAATTACTGATATGCCGTCTTTGGATGGGACTAAAACCAGAGAAGCGCTGGTTACATTACCCCACCTTCACATGTAAAACTAATTCCTTCCAAATAATACTTTAGATGGCATCTCCGAAGCCTTTTCTTTCATCTAACCACAAACATAAGCGCCTTTGAAGCTACTGGAGCTTCGACTGGAACTGGGATTTGAGATCAGTTGGCAATTTGGCAAGAAACACTCAGGCTTTGTGTAAAAAGAAGGACAGTTGTACAGAAAGGAACATCATCCTCCTATTAAAGGTGCAGTAAGCAATTTTAATCGAGACACTTTTTCTCAGATTTACTGACTGAACCCCACAACACTATTCCAGCCAATTAGCAATACGAGGCATTTGTGCACAGGACAGGAGGAAGGGGGGGCTGGACTACCTGTCAAACTCAGTGCATTGTCAAGAAGGAGAGATGGCCAAGAAATGGTCAAAGAGGAGACAATCTGAAGAACAAAGACGGAAAAAGATGTTCTTACATCAGGCAAAGGCAAAAAGCCAAGTTAACATTGGTGAAGACTTGCGACTGAGAGTTGAGTTGGCTTCCTATTTGCTGGCTTCTTGTTGGATTTTTCCCACTGCACCCTACATACTGCAACAGTTATGTTCTGGCACCATTTAAGGTGGAAAGGAAAAGTTTAAAAAAGAAGCTGACTTCAGCTTCATTGAGGGTTGAAAGGTATGAAAAGGGATGAGGAGGTCGCTCTGTTTCTGCTTGACAGGTGGTAGCTTATTTTGGCTGTTTCACAGAATAGGTCAGTATTAAATCAAATGGATAGCTTTGCAGCAGCAATTGTAGCAACAGTTTGCTAACCAACAATCCAGCTAATGTTGCTGTTCTCTCTAATGTTATATCATGACATTTGTCCTTACAACATATGCAAAGGGTTTTGAAGGAGCACTGAAGGGAGGGGTGTGTTTTGTGTTTTGAGTTTAAATATCAACATTTGTGAAGCATCTGTGATGGTTTTGGGCTTTTGTTTCTCCTCTCATGCAAACCTTATTAGGACACATGGACTTCAGGAAGTACCAGGAGATTTTTATGTGGCTGCCAAAAGGCTAAAAGTAGGTCATGGATGGATCTTCCAGTGAAGTGACTTCCAAATCCACACAAAAATCACTCAAAGATTTTGACAAGGCCATCTCAGCACCCTGATCCCTTTGAAAACCTGTGGGGTGAACTGAAGAGGAGAACCTGGAGGATCTGGATAGATTCTGAGGTCAAAGTGGACAAAGGGAGGTCATATGTATGCATGTGTAAGTATACAAGTATAAGTATATAACTATAGTAAAACATATGCAAAAAAAAATTAGATATATGTTACAAATATATGTAAATAAATTTTCTTTGCATGTGTTTTTGGCCATCTTTAGCAAGGGTGCCAATATTTATGTTTTTAGTGAGCGTAGAAGGTAAAGGATTTTGAATAAAGTGAAAAGGAAATGCATTTAGAAAAATGTTTTAGGCCATTTTGGAGGTAAAATGTGTTGTGAAAGGCAAAACAGGAAGCAGCTTGGGCATCCGTTGTCCCGAACATGTCAGTTTTGTTTGAAGAACTGCCTTAAAGCAATTGAGAAAAAACTTGTGTGTGTCTGTGAATGTTGAAGTCCAGAGCAGTGGGCAATGATGAGGTCTGGCTCTTGGAATGCAGGCGTTTGGCCCAGCAGGGCTGGACTGACAGCAGGTGTCGACAGTATTGAATTATGAACTGCTCAATTACCCTTTTCCCACCCAATCAGCCATTATTTCTGTCTGGCTGTGACCTTGGCCTCAAAGTGCAACATGATGGAATTCCAGAAAAAGTGACAAACACACGATCTGGTACTTTATCTATGTTATTTTGAGGAGTGTAGACAAGAGCCTTGTTACCAGCTCACCTCTGAAATGAGTTCTGGGAGAGTTACAAGCCATGATGTGAGCTTAAAGTAGGGGTAGAGCTTAGCAATAAATTGACATGCTAACATGCAGAAAAATACAGAGAAATTAGATGTAAGTGAAAGTATGAGAACGTTGACCAAATCACAATTAGGTATCTACATTTAAACATACTCAAATACATAACAGTAAAAAGTAAATTAAAAGTTTTATTTGTTTTATGGTGTGTGATGCTGTGTTAGTACTCCTCTCACAAAGACCGATTAGCAAGATTAGCATAGTTGTAGGCAGTTCCACTCCACAGTATGAATGTGGTTAAATGTCTTAAAGCTACACTACGTAAGATTCAAGGATTTAGAGACCTCTCTGGTGTAATTGTGTAACTGCAGTGTGCGGAAGAACATTTTATAATGTGGGTTATGCTTCATTCCCCTTCCCCAGGCGGATGAATCTGATGATTGTGAGCGCGTTAAAAAGAATACAGTGAAAACTCAGTCAAGACTTCATCATATCTACTTCAGTGCTGATTTTGTAAGCATTAATATCAATCTATTTGTCTGTTTGTATAATTTGTGTTCTTGGGCCCAATCCCATTTCTTATTTTCACCCCTAGCCCTTGTTTTTGAGCGACTCCTTGAGTTATAGGGTGGTTGAAATCTTCCTCTATGAAATGGGATCCTCAAATAAAAAGAGCATCACTTCATTAACAGCTACTAGCGCTGCTCTCTAGGCGACCCTGCCCGTCTGCAGTGACAGCAGAGGAGGGGAAAGTTCAGCTCCTCACTGCTGGGCTTTAGATACATTTAGGGCATCATACGGCTTCAAAGAGGGGGGCAATTATTTATCACCCACCCCTAATTCTTCAGTGATATGAAGCTGAAGTCAGATATTCACAAGCTTCTCGTTCGAAATTTAGCTAGCTAGCTACTGAGACATCAGCATACTACAAGTGATTTTTTGTGCTGGTTATGAAGAAAATAACCATAATACATTGAAATGACATTAAGCTAATATAATACAGTGATAATTCAATGGTTATCGTGATTTTTAACAAAGACAATACACACATAGGTTTCTTTGGTCTTTGAAAAAGACCTCCATTTGGAGGGCCATGCAGCCCTCACACTTCGTCCTACCCCTCTGTCTCTTTAGATGTCACACTTTAGATGTGAGCAGAAGAGTAAGGGCTATACGATGGGGCAAGAGGTGAAATGGGATTGAGCCTATATTTAAGCTATCATTAATGCTGGCTAAGTTGCCAATAGCTATCTATTATTTCTGCCATACTATTGGTAGCATAGCTAATGTTTCTGCTAGCCTGGCTAACGCTGCCTTTTGATGGTTGACCTTCTCATGATTCAGACATGCGGTTGTTGACTGAGAGCCCTGACAGACAGTAGAGACCTGAAGCATGTTAAAAGAGTGGTGGTGTTGCTCTCTAAAGGCTGACCTCAGTGGGGCTGGAGCACCATACATGTGATGCTAAGTATCTGAGCACGCACCTGAGATATGACTGTCTGGATATGGCCGCTCTGAGTGCCTGTATGGGTATGTACACAGCCTCGCCTCCCAGCTATGTACAGATTTGAACCTGAAACTCTGAAACCTGAATATGTACAACTGTGACCTCTGCATTCCTGAGTCTGACCTCCCATTAGCTGTGTACACACCTGATAAACCTGGGGAAAGGAGAGGAGGGGCAGGACAGGCGGCGAATACGCTAACAGAGCACCTAGCTTGCATCTGCAGGAGGCCCCGGGACTCGTATTTGTACCAGGAACGTATTTGAAGTTTCAGAACGAGGATGTACTGGTTTGATTTTACGTCCCAAGAACCCTGAACAGTTAGCAAGTTAGCACGTCTTAATTATCAATTAAGCTATTGCAATAAACTCTAAAACTTGTCACTCATTTCAGTTCAGTTGGCCACTAGCTTTGTTGTATTTATTTAGGAATATATTTAAGTTATAAGGCACAAAAAGTCAAGCACTTATGTATCTACAGCCAGAGTTGTTGATCAACAGGTCTGATATCCAATAAGATTGTGAAAATTGTGACTGGAAACTCGATATAAGATCAGGACAGTGGGTGTCTGATTAGACATTCCATCAGAAGATCGGTCATGAAAACATCCCCCTTTGCATACTTAGCACACAAATGAACAAAATAAATATAAGTATAATATAAATATAATAAATATAAATATAAATACACTCACAAGATTGTAATTCTGTGATTTGTAGCAAAAAAACTTGGTGATATGCGACATTCAGGTGACTTGTGTGCAGCTGTGCTTAGCCAGTGAGCTAATGTCACAGTAAAGTTGGCTAACTTGTCTACCACAAACAGTAAAACCATAAAAGTAATTAATAGTCTCCTGAAGTATTGTGTATCATGTAATGTTTGCAAAGGTAATACTAGCATTTCCTTCGTTCTGGATATTCAGTGCTGTTATCTACAGGGCTGCCCTTTCAGGGGTCAGTGCAGCCAAGGCATTAATACTATTGGTTAATTACACAAACGCATGTCAATTTTACTTTGGAAAACTGGGAAGTGAAATCCTTTATCATAATGAATTTGAATGAAAATGTAAATGTCATTTCGCTCATCACCTTCTGCTGGCAAACACTAGTGCGACGCTAGTTCCCCTCCAAGTGCATTCAGCTGTCAAATGATGGTGCGTTAGCAGCAACTTGAAAAGCTGTAGTGGTGCTTCACAGGTCTCAAAGGAAGCCTGGGCTAGCTTTCGCTCTCCTAGCACTGATGCTATCATGTGATGGGGGAGTCCGAACTAGTGGTTGGCACTGGATCCATCTAAATTGGAGAGAAAAATTGGGAAGAGAAAAAAAATACTAGTGTGACTGCCCTGCTATAAACCACCAGCAAAACCAGCACATGTTGTGTTTTGGGTGCTGCCATGCTGCTCAACCAGCACAACCGTGTGTAAATTAAGATCACTGGTGGGCGTTCCAGTCCTTTAAGATTCATTTGGAATGAATTGGTCACTGAAATGATTAGTTCTTCCTGAATTGCTCCCTGATTAGCATTTCAGGGGCACAGCATAATGTGAACCACAGCAACAGCAGACTAACTAAACAGTTCAGCTAGCTTGAAATTGTATCTACACAACCACAAACTAGGCTACATATTAAAAAAACACCAAAAGCACTCAAATTAGCCTATTTGTTAACTTACACAATGGTTTATAGATCACTCAATAGCACGTAGCACACGTCCTAGATGCGAATCTATTCAGCTTAGCCTCTAAACTCTTATCTTTTGTCCGAGAGTAATATTAGCCTAGCATGTTAGCAGAAGATACTGTCACCTGAATGCCCCAGTTGCTTCAAAAGAAGAAACCTGTGTAACTGTTGTTAAGATATGCATCACACAGGCTCGTTCAGGTCACAAATGTCTTAAACTGAACTCAGTAGAACTTTTTTAAAGCATAGTAACACGAAATCATGAGCGTACAAGCCACTACATTGGCTATAGCTGGGATAGCTAGCCAAACAGTACAAAGAAGCTGAATCAGGTCAGTTTGTTCACCCAAAAGATAAAAAAGAACAAATTGTTTGACATATTAAGGGTGATGAGAAAGAGAGAAATAAGAGAGTGATCTTTTGGACAAAGGGAGCAATCTGAGGGAAATTCCTGCTAAACGCTAAATGCTGACAAAAAATGTGAACATGAAGGGAGCAGGGCTTGCGGCACCAAATTATCTGCTGCCTTGGATTAATATTAAGCCTGAATTACCTCATTACTGGTGAATGCGACTCCTGCAGTAACACATTAACTTATCAGCCACATCAAATGGCAGGAATTCTTGTCCAAACTGCTAGCATCACACCGCCAGACCTAGCAACTTAGCCTTCCTTAGCTCTCTGTGGGTTCTAGTCAGCTATTTTTTGTAGTTTTAGAGCCTAGAACTAGCATAGAATTCTAGAACCAGTCTAGAACACAAAAATTTACCTCAGCTTTGCTTGTTCTGACAAGTATAAAAATGCTTTATTTGCATTTTGACTACCTATGTAAAGCTGGCCTTTATCTGTATGCAAGTATTTTGTTCCAAAGACGTATTGGCTCACTCCTTTCTAACGCCTCTAAGCAACGCGCACAATTGGGCAGGCGGCCAGCCCTAAAGATATGAGATATCAGACAGGACACACTCGTGCCAAATCAAGCCGAATGGGCGTGTCTTTGTCAGAAAAAGCAAGATTTCGTTCTGGCTTGAGTCTAATCCTGGATTATAAAGCACATATTTGAAAATATGTTTGAAATATGGCCTTAGCGTGGCCAACACCTGCCAAGAACTGAAATGAAAAGAGAGAGATAAAAGACACAGGGTTTGTCCTTAAAGCCCTAAAGCCCAGCTGAGGCTGCTGTTCCAAGAGTGCAAGTCATCAAAGACGTGTAGCTTCAAATCAAAGCAGTTTTTGAGTTGGACCACGTATCTCTGGGATTGAAACAGCTTTGCTATCACGCGTCGTAAATTTGTCAGTTGTGGGATTTTTTTATGACTGCAGTCCACAACAGTGATTACAAAGATTTTCAACGAACAGTTTGTGTAAACTTGTTGACTGGGAAAAATTGTCAGAGGAGCTAAATTGGGCCTTCAGTTAAAGCTCCTCTGAGTTGAAACATGACTGTTCTGGTCAAATTTGTGAGATTTGTGGACCCTCAGCCAAGTCTGTACACAGTAGATATCACAGCTTGCAAATAAAGCACGTTGTGAAGCTAGCTAGGTATCTAGCTTGCTTGATCAAACCCAAAGGGTTTCAGTGGTATTTAAGTCACGGGGTATGAGAGCCTTTCCAAAAGCTTCTGCTTGCACTTCTTGAAGTAGATCTGGAGTGTCAAACTCAACAAGTAAAAGGGCCATATTAGAAAATCTCAACAAATCTGTGGTCCAAAAAAAGGTTTTATTTCATTTTTAATTAAAGTTGTGCTGTAACCAAAATGAGCCATTGTTAAATATTTAAGTGTCCCCAGGGGCTCAGTCTTTTAAACCTACCTGTCTGCTTGAACTAGACCCCTGGTATCCTTTCTTTGCTGCAAGTTCATTAAAACTTGGGCTCAGTTTCTGAGATGCTGAGCTAACGATGCTGAGCTAATGATCAACCTCTTTTCAGATTCAGCTCCTTGGGGGACAAATTTTGTTACATTTTCTTCCAGAATTGTTTCGTAGAGTCCACTCTTCCACCTAACAGTGCAATGTTTCCTGAGCCACTGACCACCACATAATATATCCACCCCATGCTTTACAGTTAACACTGTGTACTTTTCCTCAAATGCTGCTCCTTTCTTTTCTCCAAAAAACGTTTTGTGATTGTGGCCAAAGAGTTACATTTTTCCTTCATCATTCAACTGTTTCCAAAATGCCTCTGGCTCATCCAGATGTTGTTTTCCAGACTTCAGACATCGACTTTTGTAGGTGTACAACTGAAGGTGTTTAATTACAGGCTGTAGCTGCATAGTTTATCAGCTCCCTTCCACCCCACTCATCACAGATGTGTGTCTGACCACAGGAGTGCTGTTGTCCAGACATCATACAGCAGGATATTGGCATGAAAGTGTGTACATTAGATGCAGCAATGTTGGTGAGGTTTAACAGAGGTCACTGGGTCACTGCTAGGTTGAAAGGGAACTACCACTCACTCCAGCCAAGAGAGGCTCTTGATGAAAAGCTGGATGACAGCTAACACAAATTGTACATCAACAGGACTACAGAGCTGCAAGGGAGGGGTTTCCGATAAAGTGGCCAGTGAGATTAAATGCAGAGGTGGTGTGAGTATGACATTATAGTGGCTAATATAATAGCACTTGTAATAATAGTAGTGCTACTCAGTGCTACTCTTGCCACTGACGTTGGCTGACTTTATTTTAGTTTGGCCAGATCAGGATGACCGTGTCATTCCCTAAACATACACCCTCAGTATGTGTGTGTTTAACAGTGGAAAATGACATTACTTTGCTATTTCAGTATATCCAGCTAATGAAGTCTGTATTTTTAGGCCCCGCATAAATATTTGAGAGTGGAAATTGCCATAGTGCACAGTGTTGTTCCTGTATGTGGGTGTATGACTATGTACAATGGTGTGAGTGTGGAAAAATCATCAGTAATTCCAGTGAATCAGTTTGGATGTGACTAACAGTGCCATTCAGATAAGGAAGGTCCAGATCAGTGAGGATGGGCTTTGATCATTAGGCACTTTTGTTTTAATTATGATAACAAGAGGAACATGGGGCACAGAGGGGCATGTAATTGCATCGAAGCACTCAAACATTCAAGACGATAAAGATCCTGCTAGGTACACTGTAAAACACCCATCCTAATTATTGAGTTTAGATGTTTAGTCACACCCATCAAGCATGTATGCATCTGCATAGCCAAACACTGGCGGTAGCACTGTCACAAGATGCCCCCTTTGCCACAAGTCAGTTCATGAATTTTTTGGCCTGCTAGATCTGCCTTAGACAACTGGAAGTGCTATTACTGTGAAATGGAAGCATTTCAACAATACCTCAAGCAGTAAACCACATAAACCTACGGACCAAGGCAGTAAAGTGCTGAAGCATAATTTCACCCATCCTTGGTACATCACTCACTTGGTTACATCATCACTCAGAATCCCTTCTCTCTGGAAGCAACATCAGCCAAGAACTGTGCATCAAGACCTTTGATAAATCTGTTTCCAAGGCTGAGCAGCTGAACACAGGCCTAAGATCACTATGTGCAAAGCCAAGTGTCGGTTAGAGGGGTGTACTGGACTCTGGAGCAGTGGAAATGTTCTCTTTAGTGATAAATCACGGTTCACTATCTGCCAGTCTGATGGATGAATCTGGGTTTGGTTGATGCCAGGAGAACACTAGTTCCAACAGTAAAGTTTGGTGGAGGGGGATAATGGTCTGGGGCTCTTTTCCATCATTTGGGCCCCTTAGTTCAAGTGAAGGGTGATGTTAATGCTACAACATACAGTGACATCTTAAACAGTTATATATTTCCAACAGTTTGGGGAAGACCCTTTACTGTTCCCACATGATTGTGCCCCCTGTGCACAAAGCAAGCTTCATAAAGACATGGATTTATGAGTTTGGTGTGGAGGAACTCCACTGGTCTGCACAGAGCCCTGACCTCAACCACACTGAACACCTTTGAGATGTATTGGAATGTCAGTTGTAAGCAAAGCCTTTTCGTCCAACATCAGTGCCCAACACCTTGTGGAGAGCCTTCTCAGGAGAGACTGTTATAGCTGCAAACCTCATATTAATAAGATGAGAATGTCCAATTACCTCATATAGGTGTGATGGTCAGGTGTCCACATGCTTTCGGCCATAGTTATAGTTATATCTAATGGGCATTATTGATCTATCCTACATTACTGTCCTATTTTTGTGTTAACAATGTGGGAAACTATGAGATTCCTAAAAAAAGACGTTTATCCTGTACAACATTAATAAGAGCTTATTATTTAGATACACCTGTTTAAACTGAAACAAGTATGATGATTCTATTAAATAAAAAAAATAAATAAAAATGACAAATATGTATTATGTTGAAAGTCCCCACTGTTGATACTAGTCCATTCCTAGTCAGAGAACAGTTCACTTTTTTTCCATCTCATCTGAATAGTAATTAATATTAATGTTAGAAACTTCTGGAGGCATCTAAACCAAAGAACAGATCTTTTTATTGTTGATCCTTTGGTTCTGGTCTGGTGTAGCAGTACACCAAAGCTCTAGGGTGCTGGGTGAATATTGGGACAGGTCCAGGACTTCAGGTCCAGCAGCACCAACCAGCTCCATATAAAGACACAGCGCTGGCAACAGGAAGAGGGGAAAAAAATCATCAACACGACTTCCTGTTTTCCTCTCCAGACTGGGCCGACGAATCCCTTAAGACCTGATAACGCACATACGCACAGCTGGAAACACTAGGCCTCGCGTAGACGCCGCACTAGCTTAATGCTAAAGGCTAAAGCGCATGCTTCTCGCCCTCACATGTACAGTCCCTCACACTGTCACCTTCACCTCTGGTACATCCATCCATCCAATCATCCATCCCTCATTCATACATTAGCAAGTTCTCATATCCGCTAGCACTGTCTGGTATTATGTTCTAGTCCGTATGTTCCTGCGAGCAGCTGCTGCACCGCTAGCACAATGTGCCGCTTGTATATTTAGCCGCTGTGTTCATTTCCTCTTCTGTTGACTCGGGAAAATACAAACAATGTGATCCGACAACCCCTCCACCCCCACCACCACCACCAGCAACACCAACACTGCCCGCCCAGACCTCGTCCCGCCACCGCTTGTACCCCCCTGTCCAGCTCCAAGTGTGGCGGTTTGAGAACGAAAGCCAAGGCTGATTCACAAAGCCCGTGACTTTGCCATTGTTTTCCAAGCCAGAAATTTCCAACCAGCTACTGTACCTCCTCCCTTGTGCAACATCATTAGTCGTAATCACTGCTGACTTGAAATCCCCCCCCAAAAAGCAGCTTGGCAACACACCAAAAAGGCTTCTAAAGTATATAGAAAGGTTTACTTATGTGAAGCATCATCAATCTTGGATTCTCCAGTTGATCTCTTGGTGCCTCCAAAAGCATTAGAGTGATTTCCAATAAGCCGGGTTGCTAGGAATTGCTAGCAATGATGTGAATGCTTAATGACTGGCAACTTTTACTGTTAATTGCTAGATGTGATTTACGTATTTTTTTACCAGGTGGCACTTGATATTCTACATAATAAAGGAGGAACTCACCTTGCTGGTGCACAGTTAGAGACTGTAGCCCATCTCCTGATCCACAGTTTTGTTAGTTTCTGACCATAGAGCCACTCTTGGCCATATTTTTAGGTGAGGGTCCCAGCGGTGCCACAGATATGGTCCTACAGCCTAAGATAAGTAGACCTTACAAGCTTCTAATAATGGGGATGGTTGAGTGGAGGTACAGGTTGATGTTATTAATAATATATATTCAGAGTATATTAAGCACTTCAAACCAAACCATGTGAGTGGAGTGGAAGGGACAGACATTTCGGCACACTGTACATTTCATGAATTCTATAATTTATAGATGTTACAAAAAACTAGGCAAGCATTCTGTGCTTTATAGGCTCTTATTTGGAAGGTATGGGCTTGAAGCGGCAGCCCAGTCACAAGCAAGTAAACCGCTGAGGATAAACAAATGTACATGCCTTTAACGCACCTTTCATCATTTGCACAACAAAATGGACAACATGAGACTAACTGTGTGCAATGTCTGTAGAACTTTGTTGCAATCAGTGAGAAATTCCGGAATAGGTCTGATCCACAGTGCACGCATGGCATCACGAAGCAACACTGAACTGATTTCAGAGCGAGAGAGAACTCCAGCTAATGTCTGCTAGCACCACTAAGGTTTCTAATAATATGGTAGTACTAAATCAGTGATAATGTACACTGAACAAAGAACGTTTTTGGCAGTTCTGGAATAAACGCAGACATTTAGAGCTTGTAACAGGTATTAATACCTAGTTCACCTTGTATGTAGACGTTTATTCTTTCAGGTATTCTTTCAGTAAAAACGCTGGCTGCCGATCTTCTCCATTTGTTGCTCTTTTCCAATGTTCTATTAGTTGTTCTTGTTAGATTGCTGCTCATATTCAGTCAGTGATGCATCTAGAACTTTCTGAAGGCCTACAGCAGGGGTGCTGCCAGGAGATCTACCACCCTGCAGAGTTTAGCTCCAACCGTAGTCTAACACACCTGATCCAGGTCGTGAAGGCCTCAAGGGGCGTCCGAATACTGGAGCCAGGTGTAATGGGTCTGACCTTTCCAGGGTGGTAGATTCCCAGGAGCAAGAATGAGCCTCCTGACCTAGAGTGGCATTTTTTCTTATATATATTGTCGGAACAAAACCTTGTATCTCAAAAATGGTAACTTTACAGGAGAAGGAAAAAAACCTACTTCAACTTTAATGTAAGTCAATGGAACCAGACATATTTTCAAGTATTTTTGGGCCACTTCTTTTGGTTCATTTATCATAAAAATTATGCACAGTGTAAAGGGCAACAGGCATTTTCAAATTATGTCAAAAACTGAAAAACGACAAAAATGGAGATATGTACATAAAAGCTCTTTACCAAAAATCTTCATCATGTGCATGTTTTCAATTCGAAACGGTTCCCAAATCATTCCAAACTCTCGCTTTTTGGAGACACCTTAAGTGAACCACAGCATGTCATTCCATGCCCCAAGTTTACTGGAAGATTCCACAAAAAATTCAGATTCCTCCACTCACCTCAAGACACCGGCAGGGGAGGAGGGAGAGGGATGAGCCTCAGACAGATGAGGGGAGAGAAAGAGAGAGAAATGAGCCTCGGCATATAAGTAATGAGGAATTTTGGCAGGCTGGTGGAAGGAGGGTGGAGGATAGGGGGGAGGGGTTGTGAGTAATTGTCTTTATCAATCCAATCAGACAGCCAGACAGATTTTAATTTACACCAGTAGCTTCAGACACATGATCTCGTCTGTCTCTCTTTCTCTCGTTCTGTTAGTCTTCATTTTGCCATGCGCTGTCCTCCTTTCCTTTCATCCGTCTCATGGCCTGTTAGATGTATGTCATTAGGCACTGGTCAGCTAACCAAACATATAGTGAGGGAGCATTTTGCTCCTCCACAGTAGTATTAAGCTTTTAGCATGGGATAAAACAGTGCTATGTACGCTTCGGGGATTTGGAGACCTCTCTGGTAGAAAAGTGTAATTGCAAGCAATGTGTAGGAGAACGATTTGTAATGCAGGTAATGTTTTGGCCCCCTTCCCCGAGGGGATGAATCAGATGACTGAGGGTGCATTAAAAGAGAATTCAAAGAGAACTCTGGTGTAGGACGTGTCTTCTGAGGATGTACGTGAATTGACTACTACTGTCATCATATCCTTTTCAGTATAATGTAGATTTTGCATTTGAGGCCTAAACATCAAGCCACACCTTTTTCGACTCAGTAATGCTATTTCTTTCTGTTTCAACAGAAAAAACTTACATAGTGTTGATTTATATTGGGATTTTGGATTTGGGCCCTGTTTTAATGGATGCCAACAATGTGTGAAGACACACACACACACACACACACACACACACACAGTCTAAGCCGCTTCTACTTCTGGGTTGCGGGGGTGCAGGATACACCCTGGACAGGTCGCCAGGGCAATTTACCATGTCCAAACAGCCTGACTGCATGTCTTTGGACTGTGGGAAGAAAGCGGAGAACACAGAGGAAAACCATGCAGGCACAGGGAGAACATGCAAACTCCACACAGAGAGAACCCTGGTCGCCTGGCTGGGGATCCCAGGCACTCCTTGCTGTGAGGCAACAGCGCTACCCACCACACCATCATGCCTCCCCCAGTGGGTGAACAATATCGTTCAATTTATGTGATATTATGTGAAATTCCCAATGATATCATGAACATTTGAATTCTGCATTCATAGTGTAATTCATTCATTTGACTATTTTTAAGTATTCCTTTTTGCCGATTTTGGCATGAAAATTACATCAGTCTACAAAACACTAAGGCCTTAAACAATAATGCCACTCATCTGACATCAAGAACCTTTCCTGCCTTTATTACTGTGTGCTTAAAGCAGCTGCCTCCTGTTTATAAGAGACCAGTGATAGAGACCTAAAATGTGTTCAGCTCTGTGCAACACTGCACTGCCAAGTGTTCAATGCCATCCAGGCAGACTTGGAAATTTCCCAAAACCCCTGGCCTTCTTCCTAACATCACTATCCCCTGGTACCCTGCCAAACTGATGGAGCTGATGGAGCAATATTAATCAGTTATAGGCAATCAGCAGCAGCATTTAGCTGTTACTGTACTGCTACACAAGCTTTTTTAGCATTTACCAGCTAGAAAAACAAAAAAAGAATAGCATAGACCAACATGCATTTCATGCCGGTTTGTGTTGGTTATGCTGGTCTGGTGTTGGTTTAGCTGATCACCCAGAATGATCATGCTGGTTGATCCAGCATCTCAAACCCAACAACATGCTAAATTTGCTGGCTTTTCTAGCAATGTTAGCATTTCTAGACATTTGCTACTACATTACCACTACAACCCAGTTCTGACATTTAGCTCTTTTAGTACCACAACTCTTCACCACAGTTCACCATTTAGCCGTTACAGTGCTGCTAATATACACCACAGTTCACCATTTAGCCGTTACAGTGCTGCTAATATACACCACAGTTCACCATTTAGCCATTACAGTGCTGCTAATATACACCACAGTTAACCGTAAGAGTATCGCTACACCACAGTTGTAGCAGCTGTTACATTAAAGCATCTCTACATTACATTTCTAGCATGTGAGAAACACTGAATGAATCTCAAAAACCTCTTTGATCTGTCACTATGTGTCTATTAAGCTCCAACTCAGACACTATTGACATTGACTAAACTCACATCAGACATTGGCAGCCGCCAACAATTACGTACACACACCAGACACACGTAACGTCAGTCAGGAGGGTGATGCACAGTGTATCACATTCTGACATTTCTGTACGTGTTCAAACAAACACAAACACGTGAAGCGCAGTGTTGTGGGGTTGGAGTAACAGCTAATTGGAGAAATCATGACTTGGCTGCGTTGGCAGCAACACTGTAGGACATTTAAGTGTTTAGATATTGAAGGCAAGAATCGGTATGTATGATGCAGGCCGTTACATGCTGTCAGGAAGATGTTTTAGGAATTGTGCATATCTTTGGAACTTGGTCTGCTGTGCAGCACAGCAAATTGGATAATCTCATGTGATCCCGGCATTATAATACATTGCGTCATGCATAATAACACGTGTGAGAAGGATATCATACATGCCTTATGCAGTGTAGTAATATTAGTACATAGTCATAGTATGTCATTGTTACTATAACATAGTCAAACAGTGATAGGTTAGTATATACAGTATCATAGCTGTGCAGAAATACATGAGATCAGTAACTAGAAGGGAAAAGTTCATGAACTCAAAGTTGGCTTGACAAAGATATTTCTGTGAAATCCTTATTGCTACAATGTTCCCACGCCATTGCTATTGGATCGGTTTGCTGCTATGTTATCAAAGAAGGATGCTAAGGTTTGGCTAGGCTTTTGTAGTGTTATCCCAGGTGGTTACTAAGGAGTTCCTGGTTCATTCCTATGGAGTCCCAGGTGGTCCCAGCTAAGATGGCTTTGTCAAACTGACTAAAATACAGTAGCAATGCCAGACAAGCACCCTTCCCACTCTCGACCTAGAGAAGTCTGGGGAACCCTGGGGAACCCTCAGTGCCAGATCTTCAGAGGAGGACTAATTAATATCTGGGAACAAAAAATACATTTATTAAATAAATTTATTGTTTTAAACTCTAAAAATGTATTACTTTTCATTTCATTTGTTCACTGGTTAAGTCTTGATTGAAGACAAAAGAGTTATGTAACAGATGCAGCCAAGCAAGTTCTCCCACTTGGTAGGACTTCAGGAGTTGAACTGAAGGCTTTAGACGTACATTAGCTAGCATAATTATTAAGTGTGTAAATTATTAACCATGTAGCATGATAATGCTGGCGGTGCGAGAGTGGTCAGGAACATGTGGCCTGAACTCTGAGCGAGGACGCAGTCCCAAGTGAGTAGGGGATGGTGCACAATTCCCAAGTACCCGCCTTCTGAGCTCTGCCTCCGGTCCTGCAGTGAGGCAACATTAACTTGGCTTATGTTCGACCCGGAGTGGCCGAGCTATAGAGTGGGGGTGGTGACAGGGGGAGGCCAAGCAACAAGTTCTCGTTCCTTCTCAAGTTCAGTGAACATCGTTTCCTCTCTGGCAGCCTAAGTCCTCCTCCTGCCGTCACTCGCGTTCCTAAGCGTTGTTTGGGATTCGGGCACCGCCTCCCTGACGGCTCTCATGGCTGTCATCCGTGTCTGGGGGAAGGGCGCATGGCACAGGCCAATTTTCCAATAAGGACAAAATGCCACTCTAGGCCTTCTGGAAGTCCTAAATACATTGCTGACTGCAAATCCAAACTGTAGTCTAACAAGGTTCCAGGTTGTTGTTAGGAATGGAAAACAGCAGATCAGCAATGTAACAGATCTGCCTGTAAAACTGATACAAACAAGGTCAAATTTATGCTAATTCTAATCCATAGTAACGGTATGTCCTTTTCAAGTCTATGTAAAATGTAGAACAGAAAAGAGAAGTTCATGTGCACCAGGGTTAGCTTAGCGCTAACATGCTTTTAGAAACCCTTAAGGCAGAAATTAGCGTTAATGTTGTGGTGTTTATTTTGTTTGTTTGTTTTGACCAAGTTGTGACGTGTCCCTGCCGTGCTGTGAATGGTCCAACGCCCAAATACTACCTGGTCAACAACAGTTCTGTGGTCAGAAACTGACCAATGATGAAGGGGGTGGGGGCCGGATAAACTGTGCAAGAGCCCCAGTGTGCACTTCTATACCTATAGAGTGGACCTATAAGGCCAGTAGAGCTGCCAGTGAGCATTATACAGTTGTACTATAGTCGTACAGTACTAGCGCTGCAGCTGCAGGTGATCGCTCCAGTTAAGGTCACTCCTGTCTCTCACAACAACGTCTGTCATGTCAATCATTCATCGCACGCGGATATGAAAGGTCAGTGGGTTTATAAATAGCCCCCTGGAGACTCTCAAACGCCTGTGTCACTTCCTGCCTCCACAGCAGTGCGTGTGTGTGTATGTGGTGGTGGGTTGGCAGCGGGGTTGCTGGTGCTGCGTCCTAATGACCCTTGACCTCTGGCGGAACGTGTGATGTGTGATCCCCTGAGAAATGTGAGCAGCCAGCAGATGCGAAACAGAAGCAGAGTGGGAACCTGCAGGCAGTGCAGGTAAAACACAACTGCATTTTCTGAATACATGGAAAGAATTCCATATTAGCAATATCCATACAAATGAATTAACCCAGTAGTGTCCAATGCTGACAAATTACCACATCTATTAGGCCAATACAAGCGCCGGCAAGGCTTTATGGCCTGTCAACAATAAGTGTCATACACAGACACATACAGTTGTATGCAAATGTTTGTGCACCCCCGGTCAATTGTCCTGTTTTGTTGATTTTCCATACTGCCATATCCCGAAGCTCTTTAATCTGGATAAACTTTCCCTACGGTGACATCCCGAAGTCCTTTAATCCGAATAAACTGTCTATACTGTGACGGAATTGTTTAATCTGGATAAATTTACCATACCGTGACAAAAGTTTTTTAATGTGGATAAACTTTCCATACTTTCACATCCCAAAGTTCTTTAATCTGGATAAACTTTCCATAGACATCCCAAAGTTCTTTAATGTGATTAAACTTTCCATACTGTGACATCCCAAATTTCTTTGATGTGAATAAACTTTCCATACTGTGACATCTCAAAGTTCTTTAATCTTGATAAACATCCCATACTGCAACATCCCAAAATTCTGTAATCTGGATAAACTTTCCATACTGTGACATCCCAAAGTTTTTAAATCTAAATAAACTTTACATATTGCCACATCCCAACATTTTTTAATCTGGATAAACTTTCCATAGTGTGACATCCCAAAGTTCTTTAATCTGATCAAACTTTCCATAGTCGTACATCTCAAAATTCTTTAATCTGGACAAACTTTCCGTACTGTGACATCCCAAATTTCTTTAATGTGAATAACCTTTTCATAATGTGACATCCCAACGTTCTTTAAGCTGGATAAACTTTCCATACTGAGACATTCCAACATTCTTTAATCTGGATTAATTTTCCATACTGCAACATCCCAAAGTTTTTTAATCTGAATAAACTTTCCATACTGTGCTGTTCTCATGATGTTCTGTGCTGATGTAGTTCAGGTGAGTTTCATTTGTTTAATACAAAAACTGTATTTCATTTTACATATAATATATTGAATATATAAAAATCATTTTAGGTCTAAACAATCTAAATATTATTATATATATTGGTGGAGCCCACATTTCTATTACCTGTTCAGTAAATCAGCCCTGAATCTACAAAAACTATCCAAAACCAAAAGCAAACTTCAGACAGCCAACACGTCTCAGCTGACTGACTATATTTGGGGCAAGAAGGAAATGAAAATTTGAATTTTTGCCAGATTTTCCTTTGCACTGCTACTTGTTTACTTAAAGTGAAGAAAGACTATATAGAGTTTTAAAAAATTCAACTATTTTTCCTCTTCCACTGTGTCTGGTAGCAGTATTTTTAAATAAATACCTACTTTATCAAAAATGTACTTTTTTGAGATTTTGATACACATTATGTTATTAATTTTCAAGAAAGTATTATTTCAGAATAATAGAATAATATACATATATGTACACAATATATAGTCAGTCAATATTTTGAGAAAAAAGTCATTGTTTCCACACCATAAGAAAATAAGTAACTAAATTGATGTACAATTTGTTAAAAATGTGAACAAATGTCTGAAGTATTTCAAGAAAATAAGTTATTTTTAGACTTAGTAAGTCAAAATTTACAGAACATTTTTATACATAGGAAAGTATTAATAATTAATCATCAATTCAACATAGTCAATAGCTTGAGAAAACAAGTAATTACTTTGATCTTGCAAGGCAATACTTGTGCAAATATGTCAGTATTTTTGATATCAAAAGTCAATATCAACAAGCAATTGTTTAGTTATAATAAGGAAATATTTGAAGAAAATAAAGCATTAGACATAGCAAGTCAATATGAGAAGGAAATGTTATTTTTTTATTAGTTATTATTTAGATATAGTAAATCAGTCTGAGAACAGGAGTCAGTTTTCACCTTACTTTGCTTCGCAAGGCAATATTTTTAGACAAGTCCTTAATTTGAGACAACAAGGCATTAATTTGACATAATAATGAATTAATTCAAGAATATAAGTTATTACTTTCAAGAATGCAAGTCAATATAATTAATATTAATTCAACAGAAAAGACAGAAATAGAGATAGAAATAGAATAGAATAATAGAAATAGAACAGAAAACATTAATTCAACACAGTAAGGCAATATTTTGAGAAAATAAACAAAGATAAGTCAATATTTTTAAAAATAAGTCATAGCAAAATTTAGACATAGCAAGTCTTGTTTGAAAAAATTGAAAATATGCATCATAATTTGAAAATATTAAGTCAATATTTTGAGGAAAGAAGTTTGAACTTGACATTGTAAGTCAACCTTTTGAGAAAACGGCATATAAAGGCAATATTTATAGAAAATACATCAAAAACATTGACATGGTGCATATTTTGAAACAATAAGTCATCACTTCAACATTGTAAGTCAAACGTCTGAGAAAACGAGGTCACTGCTTTCTGCTTTTCTACTGCTGTCTAAACAGAACAAGTGCTTCTATATAGAACCATTTTCCAAAAGGTTCTATATAGAACCATATACAGCACAATCAATCTGAAGTCCATCAATCTGAAGAACCTTTTCACCAAGCAAAGAACCAACTTAAGCATGAAATACTAAGTTTTGTATACACTCTTTAAAGAGTTCCTCAGTAAAGGTTTAGAGCCATGAGTTCTGTATAGAACCATTTGTATATTTACATGGTTCTATGATGGACAAAAGTGGTTCTGCTCTTGATATGATATCAAGCTTGTAAGAACAGAACAGGTGTGCTTTTTTTCCTGAGAAGAACCCTTTTCAAAAAGTTGCCACATAGAACCAAATACAGCACGTAATGAGACATTGTGACATGCACAAGGGTTCTTTAGTGAAGGTTTAGAACCATGAGTTCTATGTAGAGCCATTTGCATGTTCACAGGGTTCTTAGTGAAACGGTTCTTCGGGTTGGAGAATTCGTTCTATGTGGTTCCGTCTAGAACCTTTTTTTGGAAAGGCGCCTGCTATTGTTGCACTGTCCAGCTTGTGAGAATAGAAGAGGAACCCTTTTTGGTGCTGCACAGAACCATTTACGGCCCAATACAGAAGTCATGGTTCTAGATAGTACCACTGCTTTTATGAAAGAACCCTCTTTTTTTAAAAGTGTGTACCTGGGCTTCCATAGAGATCAGTGTTGACCCAAGAAACTCGTTCATTCAAGGAGGACCCCCAGCCCACACCCTCCACCCCCCCCTTCTTAAGAATAATTGTCCTAATATGGAAGGCGCGCGCCTGCCTGAAGGGGCGGAGAGCAGAGGGAGAGCTGAGGAGCTGAGGGAGGTTTGTTTCTGTCTGGCAGACGGAGCCTGAGCGCTGACAGAGCGAGCACCGCGCTCCGAGAGGAGGGAGAGAGACAGAGAGAGAGAGAGAGAGAGAGAGATACAGAGAGAGAGAGAGAGAGAGAGAGAGAGACCTGAACTCGGAGCTGCCACAGGACCCGGATCCTCCAGCCTGTTTCACTAATACTTGAGGAGAGGAGGCGGTTTGTTTTGTCTGGATGCTCCTCGGGGCCGCGCGGATGGGGCGGTTTGCGGGTGCAGCGGCTGCGGTAGCGCGGCTGTAGTGCGTAGCGCGGATTTTCGCTCAGAGCTCCTCTCGCGGATGTGAGTGTGGAATAAAGTTGTCGCGCGGACGCAGAAGAAGCGAGCGTGTGCCTGTGTGAGAGCGCGCGCGCGCGCGAGATTGAGAGTCCTGCGCGAGCGCGTGTGCACAAACACACACACGCCAACACAGCACGGACGGACATTTGGATGTGTGTGCTGTGCGCGCGGGCTCGGTGACGTGTGTCCCTGCGCTCCCTAAATGCGCAGCCGCCCGAAGGGTCCCGAGACCCGGCGGCAAGATGATGAGCTCGCGCTCCGCGTGTCTGAGCTCGCGGCGGTGGAGTTTACTGCTGCTGCTCGCGGCGTGTCTGCGGTTCGGAGGCGCGCAGGTAAGAGGCGTTCAGCACGTGGAGCTCTCTCTCTCTCTCTCTCTCTCTCTCTCTCTCTCTCTCTGCCTCTCTTTCTCTCTCTGTCTCTCTCTCTGTCTCTCTCTCTGTCTCTCTCTCTCTTTCTCTCTCTCTCTCTCTCTCTCTCTCTCTGTCTCTCTTTCTCTCTCTGTCTCTCTCTCTGTCTCTCTCTCTGTCTCTCTCTGTCTCTCTCTCTCTCTCTGCCTCTCTTTCTCTCTCTCTCTCTGCCTCTCTGTCTCTCTCTCTGTCTCCCTTTTTCTCTCTCTCTCTCTCTGTGTCTCTCTGTCTGTGTCTCTCTCTCTGTCTCTCTCTGTCTCTCCCTCTTTCTGTCTCCGTCTCTCTGCCTCTGTCTCTCTCTGTCTCTCTCTCTCTGTTTGTCTGTCTCTCTCTGTCTCTCACTCGCTGTCTGTTTCTCTCTCTTTGTCTATCTGTCTCTCTCTCTGTCTGTTTGTCTGTCTCTCTGTTTTTCTCTCTTTGTCTCTCTCTCTCCCTCTTTCTGTCTCCGTCTCTCTGCCTCTGTCTCTCTGTGTCTCTGTTTCTCTTATTCCTCTCTCTCTTCTTAATCTCCCTCTGTTACACTCTCTCACTCTCTCTCTCTCTTATTCCTCTCTCTTCTTAATCTCCCTCTGTTTCTCTTTCTCTTATTCCCCTCTCTTCTTAATCTCTGTTACTCTCTCCCTTCTTCCTTTCTTTCTCTTCTCTCTACCTCTTTCTGTGTCCTTTCTTCATCTCTGTTTGTTTCTCTCTCTCCCGCTCTCTTTCTCTGTTTACTGTCAGATCTGACTTATCCCCTCTCATCTGGTAATGTGTGCATAGTTACTGACCAGCAGTTTCACTGGACATTCGCCTTAAGCCTTACAACAGTGACCGGTCTGCTGTACACCAATATGCCTCAAAGGGTTCTCTGAGTGATTTCATAGAGGAACCTTTTTTGGTTCCCTGAGGTACCATGTTTGAAAGCGAGATGTGTGAGTGTGAAGAACATTTTGAAGAGTGTTAAATATTTACACTGTCAAACAATTTGATACTGTTTGATACTATATGATGCGCTGTGGTATAATTTGATAACATAACAGATGATACAATATAATGATTACAGTACACTGTAAAACAATTTAACGCAATATGATACAGTGCAATACAATCAGATGCAGTCATACAGTTTGAAAAAATATGATATGATAGGCAACAACACAATTCAAAACAGTATAATGCAATATGCAACGATACAGGTCAAAATTATATAATGCAATATGCAGTGATACAGGTCAAAATAATATAATGCAATATGCAGTGATACAGGTCAAAATAATATATTGCAATAAGCAGCGATACAGGTCGAAATGATATAATGCAATATGCAGTGATACAGGTCAAAATAATGTAATGCAATATGCAGTGATACAGGTCAAAATAATATAATGCAATATGCAGTGATACAGGTCGAAATGATATAATGCAATATGCAGTGATACAGGTCAAAATAATATAATGCAATTTGCAGTGATACAGGTCGAAACGATATAATGCAATATGCAGTGACACAGGTCAAAATAATATAATGCAATAAGCAGCGATACAGGTCAAAATAATGTAATGCAATATGCAGTGATACAGGTCGAAACGATATAATGCAATTTGCAGTGATACAGGTTGAAATGATATAATGCAATATGCAGTGATACAGGTTGAAATGATATAATGCAATATGCAGTGATACAGTTCAAAATAATATAATGCAATATGCAGTGATACAGGTCGAAACGATATAATGCAATTTGCAGTGATACAGGTTGAAATGATATAATGCAATATGCAGTGATACAGGTCGAAATCCATCCATCCATCCATCCATTTTCTAAGCCGCTTCTCCGTCAGGGTCGCGGGGGGTGCTGGAGCCTATCCCAGCAGTCTTCGGGCGGAAGGCAGGATACGCCCTGGACAGGTCACCAGTACAGGTCGAAACGATATAATGCAATATGCAGTGATACAGGTCGAAACGATATAATGCAATATGCAGCGATACAGGCTGAAACAATACAATTCAATGTGCAGCGATACAGGCTGAAACAATATAATTCAATATGCAGCGATACAGGCTGAAACAATACAATTCAATATGCAGCGATACAGGCTGAAACAATATAATTCAATATGCAGCGATACAGGCTGAAACAATACAATTCAATATGCAGCGATACAGGCTGAAACAATATAATTCAATATGCAGCGATACAGGCTGAAACAATACAATTCAATATGCAGCGATACAGGCTGGAACAATACAATTCAATATGCAGCGATACAGGCTGAAACAATACAATTCAATATGCAGCGATACAGGCTGAAACAATACAATTCAATATGCAGCGATACAGGCTGAAACAATATAATTCAATATGCAGCGATACAGGCTGGAACAATACAATTCAATATGCAGCGATACAGGCTGAAACAATACAATTCAATATGCAGCGATACAGGCTGAAACAATATAATTCAATATGCAGCGATACAGGCTGAAACAATATAATTCAATATGCAGCGATACAGGCTGAAACAATACAATTCAATATGCAGCGATACAGGCTGAAACAATATAATTCAATATGCAGCGATACAGGCTGAAACAATATAATTCAATATGCAGCGATACAGGCTGAAACAATACAATTCAATATGCAGCGATACAGGCTGAAACAATATAATTCAATATGCAGCGATACAGGCTGAAACAATACAATTCAATATGCAGCGATACAGGCTGAAACAATATAATTCAATATGCAGCGATACAGGCTGAAACAATATAATTCAATATGCAGCGATACAGGCTGAAACAATACAATTCAATATGCAGCGATACAGGCTGAAACAATATAATTCAATGTGCAGCGATACAGGTCGAAACAATACAATTCAATATGCAGCGATACAGGCTGAAACAATATAATTCAATATGCAGCGATACAGGCTGGAACAATACAATTCAATATGCAACGATACAGGCTGAAACAATATAATTCAATATGCAGCGATACAGGCTGAAACAATATAATTCAATATGCAGCGATACAGGCTGAAACAATACAATTCAATATGCAGCAATACAGGCTGAAACAATATAATTCAATGTGCAGCGATACAGGTCGAAACAATACAATTCAATATGCAGCGATACAGGCTGAAACAATATAATTCAATATGCAGTGATACAGGCTGGAACAATACAATTCAATGTGCAGTGATACAGGCTGAAACAATACAATTCAATGTGCAGTGATACAGGCTGAAACAATACAATTCAATGTGCAGCGATACAGGCTGAAACAATATAATGCAATATGCTTATTGTTCTTCCTAGAACCTTTTATTATGTAGAGGTTCTTTAAACCTTTGAACTTTCACACATCTCTTTTTCAAGCATGGTTCTATAAAGAACCATCCTATTTTTGTCTTCTTTATTTTAAAGAGTGTAGGTGAAGCATCTGTGAGAATAGCAGGAGTGTGTGGGTGTGTGTGGTACCATCTTAAACATGTTGAAGGGCGCATATCATGGAAAACCAAATTTTCCTTACTTTTTTAGATAAAAGAGTCTGGTGTAGAATGAACACCGTAAATCACAATAACAGCCCTACATCTGCAAAACAGCCCGTATTGAATTGTGATGTCACAAAAACACAGCACAATTAGTTTAGCTCCGCCTATTCATGTTGAACTCATTAGGACTGTATCAGCATGTACTATTTGAATGAGGCCTAATACAAAGCAGCCAATCAGAACAGAATCAGAGTTCATTATTGTTTATCAATGTTCAAGGCTCAAAACAAAACAGCCCGTTTAATTTTATGGGATTAAAAGAGATTGGAAAATTAATTAGGACTGTTTTTGCTACAGAAAAACCAATAAAATGCATGAAAAATATAAAATACAGGCTTTTTAAGTGCACACATGCAGCCCAGACACAGATACAGGCACACTTCCACACATATGCACACACAGAGACGCGCACGTATGCGACTAAGAACTAAATCCCTCACTGATGGTTTTCTTTTAATCCTTCTGCTTCATATTCACCATTACATCACCGCTACACTGTCAAAGAAGGAACCAAACAGTCAAAAATACCAATTACACGTTTATTCTTTCTTTTTATTCCCCCGTTTTTGGCATTTTTTGAGCCTAAAAGGCCATCAGAGAGAGTGCTCGGGTTGCCGGTTAATGCGCGGGTGCAGCAGAAGGCCCCAGTTAGCGTTATATAAGGGAAAAGATAATCTCTGCGAGATTTGAAAGATGTACGGACAGCGGCTCAATCGCATAAGATGATTTGGATTTCATTCTCCCCGAGGTTTCGCGTGTGTCACAGCTTGAAGTGAATCATGAAGCGGGGAAGCCAATGAGAGCAGGCCTGCTGAGGTCAAAGGGTCAAATTTGCTTCAAATTATTGGAAAAACCTTAATCTGAAAAGAATATTTATTCAAAAAATGTACAGTTCCCCACTTAGCCCAACTGTAAGCCATCAGCCAAGACGTGTTTAGTGTCTGAAGAGTGTTTTGTAAGTTCTTCCTCAGGAGCTACGAGGCTAATGTAGCTAACAAGTCTCAGAAGCCTTAAAAATTAGCACATTGCTAACTGACATCACACAGTTGCCTCAAACCGTGTTAAGTTGTTAAATAATCTAAAATAATCTTGTTTATGTGGTTTCTGACACTGTATTACACACTGTTATCCATAAAAAAGGACAGAAGGACTTCAGACATCAGGCTGGCTACTACCGATTTTAGCTACGTAACATACTTTTGTCCATTTTTTCTTCTTTTTTTATCAGTTACAGTCGGTCATACGGTGTCAGACACCACATAAACAAGACTACTATAGATTATTTACCAGTGAACATGGATAGAGGCAAGCTGTGATGATTTAGCCGTTCATTTATGACAATGCCAATAATGCTAACTTCAGTTATTTGTTAGCATTAGCTTTGTAGCTCTACTAGGAAACTCCAAAGATGTCTTGGCTGGCTGGATTACGTTTGTGGAAAGGAGGCAAACTGAATAAATTTGATTTCTCATAGAAAAATCTAATCTATGGTAGTATATGGATTTTAAATATATGACATATATTAGCATATATGGATTTCCCGTATATATTCAACTTATATAAGTCATATGTGGACATGTGGGAGGCCGACTTATTTGAAATAGGCCAGATTTTCAAATATGGGGCATATATTTCAGTTATGTATCAACAAGTAAATAAGACATTTAACAATATATGATACAGAGCTTTAATCATTAATGGATGGCAAATAACCTAGCATCATGGTATATAATTTGAAGTATTGTATAGTGTATTTCATTTTGATTTTTTGCTTTTGGAACCGAATATGATCCAGTATATATGACTTATTATGCATGTGTGTTCAGCCACGTATATATAATATATGCTCCATGATATAATGCTTATCAATACCATCTTTCTTATCATATTACCAATGTTTATAGCACCAGTATTCTAATATGCTAAGGTTCTGACATTGGCAGGTTCATTACATTTTCAGTTTAACACAAACCCCAAACCCACCAGCACAAAGTTTCAGGTTTAAATCCCATCATTGAGCAAATAAATGACCTTAACTGCTCTGCAGGTTCATTATCTCCAGCCTTCCAATGAGATGTGTAATTGCACCCTTGGGCATCTTATTTAATCTCTTTCGCTCTCTCTGTGAAATAGGATGGAGATTGAACATGAAAGATGTCTTGGAGCGATATTTTAAAACAATATTTCAGTGAAATCAAATTTCCACAGTTTGTCTTTCACTCTTAATGTAGTCAATCAGCCAAGACATGTATGCTGCCTGAAGTAATGAAGGCTACCTCAGAAATAAGCCGGTACACTGGCCTCAAACTGTGTTGATTTGGGGGTGAACTCCACTCATTTTTCCAAACTTTATATTAACTATAAAGTTAATGGTTCAAATGTAAACAAAGTCAGTCAGGGTGGTTTGGTGTGAAATGCTCTGTTCTAGAGAAACTTGCCAAGTCAGAATTGTCCGCAGTGGTGGTGAATGGAACCAGACATCCGCCTCTAAAAGCTCCCTCACAGAAAGTTATTGCGTGGAATGGTTATGAATATGAGGCCTGACGTCTGAGACAGTTGTCTGGTTGTTTTGTGACATAAAATGCATTGTAATCTAATCATGGTAGAAGGATACATGCAGCGTGTTGTGAGGCAAATTGTGAGTCCCCAAAGAAAATGTACGCTTGGCAGATTTATGACTATTTCACCATCATCAACATTACATATAAACACACAGAAGACACGTGTGGGTTCGATTTTAGTTTTGGATAGCAAATAAAGTGGCTATATTTCTGTTAGACATGACGACGTCTGGTTCCTATCACCACCACTGTAAAGAATCAACCACTGACTTATTCGGAAATTTGTATTCGGATGTATGTATCATTCATATATATATAGTTTCAGACCCCCATTGTGTCTTGGCTGGCTGTATTTGGGGGAAACTGAATTAGATTTGGTTGCCGCACTATTCCTTTAAACCAAACCCAAGACTTATCTTCATCTCTCCCTCCTTTCATCAGTCTATCCATCATCTACCTGCCTATTTATGTGACGTGTGGAATCCGCGCCAGCTATACGTATGCGTCTCCGCCACCTGCCAAGATTAGGATACAGTATTTCTTTATGTCTGCATTCAGGGTTCTGGCGCTCGGCCAGTATGGGTCTAATGTTCGGCAGGGTGCACTGAGTGTGCAGTAATCCAGGCCCATAATTATAGCCTGCACCCCCTCACCTCCCGTCCTCCACCAACTATTAGCATTCCTGTGGCTGCGCTATCCCATGATTCAGCCGGGCGTTGCGGTGAGGGCATGAGGGGGTTCTGATATGACTTTAAGTGTCAGAATGACACACAGGGGGAGCAGGGATCCTTCCTGACACGTTGATATACTGGACATTCGCGTGTGCAACGGTGACACCTCCATCACTTTTCACCAGAACGTCCTTCATAAACATTTTAGCCTGACCTCACACAGCCTCCGCTAACTGTTTACACCTGGCTATTATCAATCTGGCCTCACTTGTCCCAGCACTGGTCACAGTTCTCCATAGAAACATCCCAGAACAGTCATATAATGTGGGAAGCGAGAGCAGTCGGAAACTCAGACTCGTGCAGCTAGGGCTTCAGATCAGACATAAACAAAAAGCAAGGAAGAAAACTCACAGCTAATGCTAATTTCTGCTAGCTAAGTTAGCACTAAGCTAATGCTGCCCCACGTTAATGTTTTTTTGGTCATACAAAACATCCCCCCCCCCCGATGGAGAAGCGGCTTAGATAATGGATGGATGGATGGATGGATGGATGGATGGATGGACAAAACATCCCAAACGTCTTTTACAAGCTTCAAATGTGCATGTTAAAGCTAGAACAGCCAAAAAAGGTCAATGTAAAGCTCTCTATTAGCATGTTGGTGCTAAGCTAATTTAGCTGTACATGAACACTTTTTGGCCGTTCTTTATTCAGTACACACATTTGAAGGTTGTAAGTTTCATATAAATCTTACAGAACGTTTTTTACAAGCTTCAGATGTGAGTGTTAAGTCTAGAACAGCCAAAAAGGTGTTTATGTACAGCAGCGCTAGCTCTGTAATAGTATGTTGGTGCTAAGCTAGCGCTGCTGTACATAAACACCTTTTGGCCGTTTTAGATTAAACGCGCATGTTTGAAGCTTGTAAAAGTGTAAATGTTTTATATGAAACTTGTAACGGATATTATCATAAAGTCTATCTTGTATGAACTGAGGTAAAATGGAAAAAAAAGACAAAAATTGGCTTTATTGTTTCATTCCAACCAAAAGTTAGCATTGAACTTCTCGTTGTGATGCTCCAATTTTCTGAAAAATGCATATAAAAATACTTTTATGTAATAAAAATCTTACTCTCTCTCTCTCTCTCTCTCTCTCTCTATATATATATTTATATAATTATATATATACATATATTCCAAGAATATTGCACAGATGCATTATAAGCAACTGGGCAACCTATCAATAAACAAATAAAATGTAAATCAGGAAATGTTCACTTTAAATACAAATGTAGCATGTTTATTATAATGATCCTATATAGCTTATCGAAAGTTTACACCCCCGAGAACACTGGCTTTTTTTTTTTTTCAAACTTTCATGCACATTTACTGTTCATTGGTTTGTATATCACAGATTAAAGTGTCATAACTTTTGCACAGGATACATTTTTTTCCCTTCTATGCCTAATTCAGCATATAAACAGTAATTGTGCATTTAAATGTGCAGGGGTTCTCTGCAGGGGTTTGTTCACTTATTTTCACTTTAAAGCGTAATTCAGTTTGGCCTGAGGTGTTTAAACTTTTGCATGCAGCTGTGTATATAGATGTTTTCAGAACAGGCGGTCTGTAAACATAATAATAAATTATTAATGTTGTTTGAGATTAGCCTGTTGTTAGGGTGCACCGGTCTTGGAGCGTGTAATTGGCTGAAGTGTTGTTAGTCGTCCAATCACGGATCACGTGATGGCTGGAGGGTGTAGATTATTGTACTGCGTTATTGGGCAGTACAGACTGAGATGAGTCAGTCAGCAGCTTTATATCAGTGTGAGTTCATTAATGAACCGAGTGTGTGTGTGTGTGTGTGTGTGTGTGTAGAGGTGACTGGGTGACTCATGCAATGTGTGAGCGCACGCTGTTAAACTGGGTCACACACTGTAAAAGTTCAGACAGGTGTGTGTGCAGAGTGCCACTGACCACTTACACACACACACACACACACACACACACACACACACACACTCACTGTATGCATGCACACGCACACTCAGAGGCACATGTTTATGCCCATGCACACACACACCTAAGTGCTGTATTGTACAGGGACACAGTAAATGGAGGTGCTTGTGATGGACACTGCACTCCACAGGTAAGAAACTGAAGCCTGGACTGACCCAAACCTGGTCACAATGCTATAATTGGGCCCATCAATTTTATTGGGCCACCCAAACTGACTGCTCAGATCTACTCAGAGGGGAACCCTCAGGGTCTTCTGGGCCTTCAGGCAAGGCCTAATGACTTCTGGGCATTAAAAAATGCTAATCTGTAATTTTACTTTATTTTTATTCAAAAGAAACCTGCTTTTATTTAAACTCTGCAAGTATTACAGCACTACTCTTGTTTCATTAAGAGACCCTTATTAGTCCCACAATGGGGAAATTTCACCTCTGCATTTAACTCATCCGTGAAGTGAAACACCACACACGCTATAGTGAGCGCGCACACACACACACACACACACACACACACACACACACACACACACACACAAGGGGGCAGTGAGCACACTTGCCCGGAGCGGTGGGCAGCCCAATCCGCAGCGCCCGGGGAGCAGTTGGGGGTTAGGTGTCTTGCTCAAGGACACCTCAGTCATGTGCTGTCGTCTCTAGGGATCGAACCTGCGACCTTCCGGTCACGAGGCTGGTTCCCTAACCTCCAGCCCACGACTGCCCATGCCTGTATAAATTCGGATGGAAGCAAACAGGTTAGAAAATCAACCAATCAGGAGTTGTTGTTCTCTGTGGTATCTAGGTACATGTAGCTAAGCGAGCTGTCCTATTGGTTAGGCCTTCAGGAGTGGAAGAGAAGGCCTAACACATTAGATTAACTATCAGCATAATTACAGACAAAGGAATCAATCACGAGCAATTCAGTAGGAATTGAGCATTGGGCAGTGTAGTAGGCGCTGTAACTCTGCCACTGTGATACAGTGTGCACCATTTTTGGTTCCTAGATAATTGGTCGTGGTGTGTTCGCTGCAAATAGACCTCGCAAACTGACTGCACAGAGACAGATTAAATAAAAATGAGCACACAAGCGATTTCTCACCAGGGTTTGCATTTCTAGCAGGAATGCATCTGATTTGTGCCTGCCGTCATTGAAACCATAACAACCAACGGTCTGCTCAGGTTCAGAAACGTCCACAGGCAGTGACCGATCGGCAATTTGAGCGTCAAGAGGCGAAAAGTCGCTGCTGGTGCTAGAAACGAGAAACAGTGGCAACAGCTTTACGCCAGAACTCACCACTGAAACTGCTGAGTCACTGTGAAACTACTACCACAACCAGGGAAATTCCACCTCCGCATTTAACCCATCCGTGAAGTGAAACACCACATACACACTAGTGAATACACACACACTAGGGGGCAGTGAGCACACTTGCCCGGAGCGGAGGGCAGCCCTATCCACGGCTCCCGGGGAGCAGTTGGGGGTTAGGTTTCTTGCTCAAGGACACCTCAGTCATGGACTGTCGGTGCTGGGGATCGAAACGGCGACCTTCCAGTCACAAGACCAGTTCCCTAACCGCCAGCCCACAGCTGCCCCAAAGTGGGGAATATACAGTGGGGAAGCTAGCTACCACAAAAAGAAACCTAGCTGAGACTTGAGTAAGTTTTAAAGGACTGTGATCTGTAAATCACCAAAACTTCAACTAGATTAGCTGATAACTTCAGCTATAGTAGCTAGCATGCTAGCTAGCCTACTTGCTATTCAGTCTGTGCGCCTATGAGTCGAGGCAAGTTTTTTAAGGGCAAGTTCGTGTCACTGACTCGAGTCTCCATCTCTGTGTGGGTGTATAATGAAGTAGAAAGGCAGATGTAAGAAGCTTTATTTATCCTTGCGGTTTATTCTCTTCCTTAATAAGCCACATTACTCATCATCAGGCCTCTTGTGAGTGGGTGTGAGAGAATAAGGTGTGTGTGTGTGTGTGTGTGTGTGTGTGTGTGTGTCACAGGAGTCATCAAATGTCTGTATTTAATCTGGAATGACCAAAAATGCTCATCTGAATCGCCATTAGCTTAGCGCTAACAAACATCTTGCTTTCAGAAGCTTGCTATCAGAAGTTAGCGGAATTGTTTTGGTCATGTTTTGACTAAATTTGGACATTTATGGCCCAAATTGAAGTCTAGCCTGATCAGTTACTGTGGGTGTGTGTGGGTGTGTGTGGGTGTGTATGTTTCTGTAATGTTTGTCCACACAGTTTGGTCACCATCATGTGATGAGCTCACTGTACTAGAACAAAAATACAGCGCATTCACTTAGCAACTGCCCAAATAAGCAGAACACACACACACACACATTTACACAGGATAATGACCAGTATAGTAATAAGTAATAAATAATTAGTAGTTATGTATCAGTGTATGTATTTCTTTTAATTACAGTATACATGTGTCAGCCAAACCTGTTTGGGCCACTTATGGGCTACATGCTTTGGTTTGTTCTAGCCCAACATACAAGTAAGTAGTGAGTAGAACTAATGGAAGAGGCCCAAATCTGGCCCTACTACATTGTTGGTCCGCAACATTG
The DNA here is from genome assembly GCF_015220715.1 of Pygocentrus nattereri. Taxonomy (NCBI): domain Eukaryota; kingdom Metazoa; phylum Chordata; class Actinopteri; order Characiformes; family Serrasalmidae; genus Pygocentrus; species Pygocentrus nattereri. The sequence continues at coordinate 6,542,326 of NC_051235.1, forward strand.
ACACCAGAATAGAACCACAAATATGAGGCAAAAACTGTATGAGGCTGTCCGGCATCTGGTGCTATATGGTCCAGCATGCCTGACATCTGCCCCATAGTCGGGCAACAATCACATAGACAAGCTTGAATCGGCCCAAAACTGTCTGTTGCTGGTGCTGTTTGAATGAATTAATAGAAAAGAATGCATAAATATTAAGACTTTTTTATTTACAAAGCATTAGGCCAGTCACGGTTCGGGACAGACACTTTCCAACAGAAAGTACCGTATAAATGATGATTTTGTATATATTTAGGTCATTACTATCTCAGTCAATGCCTTCGGTTTAAATAGACCATAACATAATCGTTAAAAGTCTGAATCGTTAAAATGTCAGAAAGACATTTAAATATTGGAATAGAAAGTACCCTATTGCACTCTTGGGTTTAAATAGATCATAAGTCTTTGTAAATATCCACAGGCTGAGTAATTGTTGAATTTATTTTCTTATTGTGGGACATCAGTTTGAACTCAATTAGTAGAATGGTCTATATAGGCCTAAAAAAATGAATAAATATCTATGAAATACCTTTATAAGCACCTTGCAGGTTTGTCGTGACAGAAGCCATCACTACTTCACACATTTTACACACAGCTCTGAGCGTGAGAAGCCGTTTGAAGTGTTGTTACAGGTAGTTCAGTTCGGTTGCGTGTTGTTATTGGCTATTCAGCTGAGTGGTTAAGTCACAAGCTGATATCTCAATAGCAATAAAAATCTGATTTATCATGCAGCCCTACAGCAAACACTCACACACACACTCACACATACACTCACACACACACACATATACACACACATCTCCTTATGTGGTGTCATTCTTTTCTGGCCGTCTGTTTACCGTCAAGCTGTTCAGTGAACTTTCCGGAGCTGCAGATTCACACAACCGTCTTTCACAGGGCTGAACCGAAACCTGCAGATTTAGTAAGGCATGGGAACGAGATAATTAAGTCATGGCCACGACTTAGTAAGGTGTAGGAATGAGATCCCCTAATGCATGGCCACGACTTAGTAAGGCGTTCCCACAGCTTAATAAGTCACGGACATTTACACCAACATTCTCTCCACTGTTTCTCTCTTACCTTTTCCTCTCTTTGTCTCTCTTCTTTCTCTTTTTCCTTTCTTGCTCCCTCTCTCCTTTCTCTCTGTTTCTCTTTTCCTCTCTTGCTTTGTCTCCTGTCTTTAATTTTCTTTCTTAATTCTCTCTCTCTCTCTCTCTCTCTCTCTCTGTCTCTCTGTCTCTCTCTCTCAGAATTCAGTTTGTTAAGCTTTATAGTGACCAGAGAATGGACAGTTGGAGGTGACAATGTTATTCTTACTGCTGCATGCTAAAATCTCTCTCTCTATCTCTCTCTCACAGGACGAGTCTCTCCCACCGTCTCTGGTTGATCTGGTAATGAACAGTCCGATCTCCTCTATGCAGGACCTGCAGAGGCTGCTGGACGTTGAATCCGTAGGTAAAGCTGATCCTTTATCGTTCTCCATACAGATATCAACTGACCATATAGGAGCACATTGTAGCTCTATAGTTACAGGCTGTAGTAGACTGTAATCTGTTTCTCTGCATACTTTGTGACCCTGTTCTTCAGTGGTTAGGACCCCAACAAGACCCCCACAGAGCAGGTATTATTTGGGCAGTGGATCATTCTCAGTGACGCTGACATGGTGGTGGTGTGTTAGTGTATGTTGGGCTGGTGTGAGTGGATCAGACACAGCAGTGTCCACTCACTGTCCACTCTATTAGACACTCCCACCTTGTAGATGTAAAGACAGAAACGACAGCTCATCTGCTGCTGCACAATTTGTGTTGGTCACCCTCTAGTCCTTCTTCAGTGGTCACAGGACACTGCCCACAGGACAATGTTGGATGGTTCTCAGTCCAGCAGTGATACCGAGGTGTTTAAAAACTCCAGCAGCACTGCTGTGTCTGATCCACTCAGACTAGCGCAACACACACCAACACCACACACCAACACCCCACCACCACTAACACCATCAGTGTTCCTTGCTACAGACTGAAGACATTTGGGTTTGAGACTAACAGATGAATATGAGACGACATCTGATTTTCAGCTTTTATTTATATCTAGATGTTTCAAACAACTTAGAATATGGCACCGTTGGTGGCAGAGCACCCAATATTTAGGTATTTTTAGGTATTTACAATAAAGATTTGTGAGCCTATCAAAATAGCAGCAATGCCCGAGCCATGACACTACCTCCACCATGCTTCACCAATAAGCTTGTATGTTTTGAAGCATGAGCAGATCCTATCTTTCTCCACACTTTGGCCTTTCCATCACTAAGGTAGAGGCTAATCTAATCTTGGTTCAGAATTTTAGGGTTCATCTGGGTTTTTTTTTTTTTTTTTTGTTAATCCCAATCTGGTATACAGACTCTTACTCCTGACTAGTGGTATGCAGCTGCATTTCTGCACTAGAACTCTTCCTCGAACGGGGGGTTGTGATACCATCACCCCTGGCCTGTGGAGGTTGTTGTTGATGTCACTGACTGTTGTTTTGGGGTTTTTCTTCAGAGATTTCACAATGTTCCTGTCATCAAATGCTGTTGTTTTCTTTGGTCTACTTGTTGTTGTTAGCAGACCAGTGGCTTCTTCCTTTATGTTGTCACTGATACTATTTATATTGCCAGCATCAGCTCTGTGTTTTGCTTATTTAAGACTTAATGTACTGAAGTGATAAACAAATTAGGCGCTGTAGATGGAAATAACTTTTGTTTTAGAAATAACTTTTTTGTTTGTGAACTCGCTATTTAAAAGCTACATTTGAACAAAAGGGCTACAGTTAGCCACAAACAACATGCTGCAGCTGGGCTTCAGCCTGGATCTCCGAATAGTTTGAAAGGGCAAATTGTGGAAATGCGTTACCACTGTTAAAAAATGAGTGGTGTTAATTATTTATCATGTAAACATGTTATTAATGCATTAACTCTGACACCACTAGTTAGTGTGGTAACAAAGGGGGGGGGGGGGGGGGGGGGGGTGAATGGAAGGTGGGTGTGACTGTGTAGTAGTGGACTGGCTTTTGTGCTTGGAATGTTGTATGTGTGTGTGTGTGTGTGTGTGTGTGTGTGTGTGAGAGTATGGAATGGTAATATTTACATGGAAAGCCGTTGTGTAGCTGCAGACGTGGACAATGGTGGTGACCTTGAGCCTACTCCGGCTTTTGGTTTACTGAAGAGACTCACACATACACACACAAGGCCATGCTATTGTTCCCCACCACCGGACCCTCCAAAAGTGTGCGTGTGTGTGCTGCTCAGCCCTGCCGCTCTTCTATACAACAATGATTGCTGTAGCCATATTTATCAGAGGACGTGGGGAGTCTCCTCTTCTGCTCTTTTGTGACCACTGTTAGCCACATGTTGTCAGTGCAACTGAACAATACTGAGAGAATTCTCTCAGCAAATACACCTGCAGCAGTCCGAGACCACCCTTCATTTATTTAACTTCCAGTCCATTAAGTTGTTCATGTTAAGATATAAAATTCCCAGACAGGAGAAATGGGCCTCCTAACAACTACCTGGGAGACCTGGTAGACACCAAAAGCCATCAGATAAACAGCACTTAGAGCTTTCACCTGGGTCTGAAAGGATGTTTAGCTGTCAGGAAGCCCTCACTGAGAAAAGGAGATAAAACAAAGAAGTGGAACAAAGCACTGACCACCCCAGAGTCCAGCCCTCAGCATCGCTCAATGTGTATGGGATTAAGCAGAAAATGCAACCAACTTCTAAGACTGAACTGTCCCTGCTGATTTCTTTGAAAACCTGAAATCAAGGACCAAACCTGTTTCTTATTTTCCCTACCCCTTGTTTTCGAGTGTCTTCTTGCCCCTCAGAACTGAGTTACAGGGGTCATGGTTGAGATCTTCCTCTATGAAATGGGACCCACAAATAAAAAGAGCATCACTTCATTAACAGCTACCAGCGCTGCTCTGTAGGCGACCCTGCCCGTCTGCAGGGACAGCAGAGGAGGGGAACGTTCAGCTCCTCACTGCTGGGCTTTAGTTACATTTAGGGATCATACACCTTCAAAGAGGGGGGCAGTTATTTATTATCACCCCACTCTAATTCTTCAGTGATATGAAGCTGAAGTCAGATATTCATCAGATTCTTGTTTGAATTTTCCCCGTTCCACCTTAAATGGTTCATAGTTACATTCTGGAGCCTCACTATTTAGGGTGGAATTTAGCTAGTTAGCTACTGAGACATATTAATAGCGACTTTATGTGCTTGTTATGAAGAAAAGGACCATAATGCACTGAAATGACAATAAACTAAGATAATATAATGGTTATGGTAATTTAATGGAGAAAATTTTCACATTTGTGGGTTTCTTTAGTCGTTTGCGCAGCGATCTTTTCTTTTTTCCTCATATCAGTCTGTCTGGGGTCTCTGAAAAGCCTCCGTTTGGAGGGCCATGTAGTCCTAACACGTCGCCCTTCCCCTCTATCTCAAGAAAAAATCGGGACACCCTACGCCCAGACGTGAACATGCAATACAGAGGGGTAGGGCTAAGTGGTAGGAGTGAGGGGTGAAATGGGATTGGGCCCAAGTCTACCAAAAAATGGAATAAAGGGAAAATGGGGGGGTTGTGTGGTCTCTGACTGTTGCACAGTAGTGTACATATGGCTCATGCTCCCAAACTGGTTCAACTGGAGTTGAAAACGCATTTTGGACTTTTACCTGATTTGGACTCTAGACTGAAATAATTTTGCTTTGTCTCTTAGTCTCTATACTTTAATTAAGTTTATTGTATTAACATAAATGTGACAGTTTCATCTCATTTTTAGCAAAACTCAAAAAGCACTAGCCAGTACATTACCAGCAAGCACATAAACACATAAAATCATAATATTGTTCACGGTAGTGACGGTAGTGACGATTCTCAGACTTTTTTGGGACACATTTACCTCAAACCAATGGGATCTAACTGCTCACCATGTGGCCATGAGGGACAGGGATGCAGTCTAAAAGGGATGCTCTAAAAAGGCAGGGGCATGGCTAAAATCAGGCCCCGCCCACAGACAAAAACAGACAAAACACATTTAAACTTTAAACTTTACACAAATCTAAATACTTCAACTTCATGTTATAAATAAAATGGCCAAAAAAATGTAAATACTACTTCCAGCAATGTAAATTTAGAGGTTAGGGTTTATGACAGACGCCTCCCAACAGAAAGCATGGTGTAAGTGATGATTTAGCATATATTTAGCTTATTATTGTCTCTAATGCTGTCAGTCGAAATGGATCATAACATAATCCTTATGAATATTTGAAGTCTGAATGCTTCATTGTTTATTGGTTCATTTATTATGGAACCACAGTTTACAGTAATTCTGTAGAATGGTTCATATACACACCCATAACACATACACACCCACCCGCTCCTTGTTTGCACACTCACACATACCCCCGCCACACACACACACACACCCACCCACCCACACACTGATGAGTCATGACCTCAGAGCAGCGTCTAGACTGGTTTCAAATACGTATCTGATGTGTCTCACGCACACACAGAGCCTCAAGCCTATAGACTTATTTTATTGTCGTATGTCACTCTTTGTCCATATCGCCGGCTGTCTGGAGACTTTAGCCCTCAACAAAACAGCAGCAATTGTAAGAACAACACAGTTTCCTTTGTGCGCGGTTGAACAATGTGACTAAAAAAAGCCTGCAGTCCAGCCTGTGGAGTTCGCCACACCGTCACTGCTCAACCCGTACATCACCACGACACCTAAACCCACCCAGAACATTCACCCAAACAGAGCAGAGCTAAAGGCCCACGTTTCCGTCCAGCTAAATTAGACGTCTGGCGGCTAGTGCGACGTGTTTCGAATCAGTTTACTTGTTAGTTTATGTGCTGGTCACATTAAACTCACTTCATCATGTAATCTAATATTTAAAGACACATTTCTTGCAATCCTCCATCAAAATCTAATGACTCTTTCCTGCCTCTAAAATATCTTCTGATTTTTGATGATGTCACCGTGCACCAGCGGGCGGAGAGAATAAAATTAACCAGTGATGTCCATATTCGTAATGGCATTTAAGGATTTAGCTTCAAACTTAGCTAGAGAGAGGCATTCAGTTCAAATGAAATGATCCATATGATTTAATTCATTCATTCAATGAAAGTATGAAGATGATTCAGATATAACTTTTGCATGATCCAGTTCCAATTTCATGATTCAAGTAATTCAGTTACAATGATCCAGATGATGTTTCCAGGTGACCCAGATTATTCCTGTTTGGATTATCGGAGTGATTCAGATTAAATAATCCCGACAAAGGATCCAGATGATTCAGTTCAAAGGATCCAGATGGTCTATTTCAAATGAAACGATTCAGACAGTTCTGTTCAAATGATTCAAGGAATTCTATTCAAATGATCCAGATTATTCTGTTTAAAAGAGCCAGAATATTTTGTTGATGATCCTTTTCAAATGAAATGATTCAGGTGATACTGTTCAAATAATCAATCTGATTTGGTTCAAATTAAATGAAGATTAAATAATCCGGGCGATCCTAATCCGATTGAATGGTTCAGAAGATTCCATTCAAATGACAAAGATTATTCGGTTCAAATGATTCAGGTAGTTCTGTTCAAATGATTTGGGTGATTCTATTCAAATGATCCAGATTATTCAGTCAAACAGATCCAGGTTATTCTTTTGATGATCCTATTCAAATAAAATGACTCCGGTGATTCTGTTCAGATGATCCAATTGATAAAGTACAGATGAAATTATGATTCATTCCTGCCTCTATGTTACAGTACAGCCCAGGTTCAGTGTCCAGTTTGAGAGCCACAAATCATCAGCATAGCTAATAAGAGTGGACTGGTCACTCAAGTGGCCAGTTAAAAGCCAGCATGCTAGTGGCCAATCAGGCAGCCAATCAGAGCAGGATTTATCATTAGTCTAGCTGATTGGAGTGGACCAGAGAAAATATTTTCAGATTTAATATGATTTTCAGTCGTGAGGTGAATGATTAGATTTTAATGTTTAATGCGGAATAGAGCTGTAATTTAATACAACGCTGGTCGGATTGGAGCAGATAAACATGAGCTCTCAAACTTTTTTCTCCTTTTCTTTTTCCAGAAGAGGAGGAAGATGAGGTCCATTCTAACAGCACACACAAGCGCCTGCCCAGAAGCCTCAGTGAGTACACACAGACATCCTGTCTCTCTCTCTCTCTCTCTCTCTCTCTCTGTCTTAGTCTCTCTCTCTCTCTCTCTCTCTCTCTCTCTGTCTTAGTCTCTATCTCTCTCTCTCTCTCTGTCTTAGTCTCTCTCTCTCTCTCTCTCTCTCTCTCTCTCTCTGTCTTAGTCTCTCTCTCTCTCTCTCTCTGTCTTAGTCTCTCTCTCTCTCTCTCTCTCTCTCTGTCTTAGTCTCTCTCTCTCTCTCTCTCTCTCTGTCTTAGTCTCTCTCTCTCTCTCTAAGTCTCTCTCTCTCTATCTTTCTCTCTTTCTTAGTCTCTCTCCTCCCCTCTCAATCTTTTCTCTCTATCTCTCTTTTTCCTCTCTTAGTCTGTCTCAGACTCTTCCTGCCATGCTGAGTCTCTCTCTCTCTCTCTCTCTCTCTCTCTCTGTCCGTGGTGTTGTTAGTTAGAGTGTGTGTGTGTGTGTGTTTAGTTTTTTGCAGCGCCTCTGTGTCTCTGTGTCAGTGTTCAGTCTCGCCACTTGTCCTTACGACACCTCCTCACACCCGTTTGAGCCCCTCTGCACATCCTCTTCTCTCTCTCTCTCTCTCATCTGTGCCCACTTATGTACACACGCTCTGACAGAGTGGAGTGTGTGTGTGTGTGTTTGTGTGTGTGTGTGTGTGTGTGTGTGTGAGAGTCCAGTCTGTCTCTGACCTCTAGAGAGTCCAGCTCTAACTCAGCACAGTGAGCCTGTACAGTAAACAAACGTCTGGGCAGATGAGAGAAGAGAGAGAGAAAAGAGAGAGAGAGAGAGGGGGGGGGGGGGGGAGTGTGTGTGCTGCATTTGTATATATGTGTATATATAGGGCACAGTGAGCAGCCTGTCTGAGTAGCGCACCTGGCTGAATATAAAATATAGCGCGTCTTTGATAATCAATCATTTGGTTGATAACATTATAGACTCACATATAAGTTTTTAATAAAGAATATTATAGCTTACAATCTTTGTTCTGTCATCGCGTAACGCAAATAAAACCATGATAACCCTTCGTTTATTCGCTGTGCCAAACCGATACTTGCATAAAAGAAGATCCATCTTTAGCTGATTTTTTGAAAGTAGCTGTAATTTATGGTGACATCTTTTTATCCTCACTGTTAAAATAAGAGGTCAGCTCAACTCACAATGATATAGTAACTGCATGACCTTTCTTGAGTTCACTCAACTCAAACTTCTCAAAAGTTCTCTTAATTTTTTAGTTCTGCATCTCAATGAGGTAAATAAAATGAGAATTTTTTATATATATATAATCAGCGTCCCCACTAGCCAGGACTTCCATCTTACAATCCTGCTAGGCATTTTTCCTCTCAGGTATGGACACTTACTGATGGCTGTGGCATCACCGGGGCTCAAACTCACAACCTCATGTTGACGAGGCAGCTTAGTCCACTCAGGAACACATGAAGCAGCTCAGATTCTGTGTCTGCAAACGTTTAATACACTGGAGGAAATATTTGTTGATTTAACTTTAAAGCATGGCATAATCTGTAGTGCAGCTATATAATAATTCATCCCAACATCAGGAGGTTGTGAGCTTGAATCCCAGTAGTGCTGTAAATGCCCATATCCAGAAAACCAAGAGGAGAATATGCCAGATGGGACTGTGAAAAAAGGGCGCCAGCTAGTGGGAAAATTAAAAAAGCACAAACTCGGTTGTGTTTATCTAACTGAGGCATGTTAACATCCGGCTCACAGTACAGACCCCCAAATCTGTATCTGTTTATCCTGACTGTACGTCTGTCTCTCTCAGTTGGAGTCCAGGTGGCTCAGCAGGCGATGTGTAAAGTGCGGACGGAGGTGATGGAGGTGACCCGGGCCATGCTGGACAGACGCAATGCAAACTTCCTGCTGTGGCCGCTGTGTGTGGAGGTGCAGCGCTGTTCCGGCTGCTGCAACACGCGCACACTGCAATGCGTGCCCGTCGCCACAGAAACGCGGCACTTGCAGGTACGCGCACTCTGATGATAAAAAAAAATCTTATCTCTGAAATATTACTAATATAGTAATAATGTACATTAAATGACAGGACACCTTATATCTCCCATACTGTACATACGCTGTACACCAGGTATTGACCGTACACATCTCACTGATAATGAAGTCATGGCCATGGGAACAAGATAATTAAGTTAGTAAGGCATGGGGACAAAATCTTAATGTGTGGCTATGACTTAATAAGGCATGGGGACGAGATACTAATGCAACACTAGTGTGCTTCAATTGGGAACAAGATGATTAAGTCATGATCACAACTTAGTAAGGTCTGGGGGTGAAATCCTAATGCATGGACGCAAGTTAGTAAGGCGTGGGAACAAGATAATCAAGTTGTGGGGACGAGATCCTAATAACACAACTGCATCAGTTGGGAACAAATTAATTAAGATATGGCCACAACTTACAACTAAGGTGTGGGGACGAAATCCTAATGCATCGCCGTAAGTTAGTAAGGTGTGGGAGCAGGATAATTAAATCATGCCCACAACTTAGCAAGATGTGGGCACAAGATCCTAGAATAACACAACTGTGCCTCAATTGGGAACAAGATGATTCAGTCATGATCACAACTTAGTAAGGTCTGGGGGTGAAATCCTAATGCATGGCCACAAGTTAGTAAGGCATGGGAATGAGATAATTCATAGCCACAGCTAAGTAAGGTGTGGGGAAGAGATCCTAACAGCACAACTGTGCATTAGTTGGGAACGAAATAATTAAGTTGTGGCCACGAAGTTGGAAAAGGCATAGGAACATGATCATGCCTTATTAAGCTGTGGTCTAGGCGTAATCATCTCATCCCTACACCTTACTAAGCCATGGCTACGTACGGGACGTCACTAGCAGGGCTCCTTGCACAACAGATGTTGTGATGGCTACAATTGTTGTTTTGAAACCCACTGAATCGTTTCCTAATTAATCGTAACTGAACCGAATCCTTCTGAGGTGACAGTTTATACTGATATTGTCCTATTTTCCCATTTTCTTCCCAAGATGACCAAGATTCAGTTCATCAACAGACAGCCTGTCTACGAGAAGGTGATCATACCTGTGGAGGATCACGTCAGCTGCAGCTGTCACTCACGCGCTGTGGCTCAGGCACCTCGAGCCAAGGCCACGCCCCCTCCTCCGCCGCCCAGGCTCCCCCCGAAAGCTGCCCCGCCAAAGAGCCACTCAAAGGAGGAGCTGCATCGCCATGATGACCTCAAGCAAAACCAGAGGTTCCACCTGGAAGACAGAGAGACTCAGGAAGCGCAGTGGCAATCCAGATACACACTCACACACACGCAGGGAGCGCCTGCACACACACTCACACACACACAGGGAGTACCTGCACACACACTCACCCACACGCAGGGCTACCGGCCCGGCCCGGTGCAACAGACACTCACACACACTCCAGCCGGGCCATCGTATGTACGTCTAGAGGACGTTTCGACCAGGCAAACGACTCTGGGGGTCCTACACATGCTGAGTGACACGACCCAACACTTTACAGTCCAAGAGGGGGTCAAAGAGCACCAGACACACCATTCAAAGCTTGAGAAGGTTCCAGAACACCAAACACATCTAGGCAGTGGTGATGGTCATCTAAAAGTCCAACATCAACCAACAGAACACCACCATCATCAGCATCACTTACGCTTACAGCATGATGAGGCAACATCACGGAAACCGCATCACAAGCTCATTCCCGACTCCAGACAAACAGAAGTCCCCAGTCATCATCACAGTCAATCAGAGATGACTCTTCACCACAGTGGCCAACTGGAAGCGCCTATTCTCAGCTACAGCCACGTAGAGGTTATCGGCCAATCCAGCGGACACACGGCGCTGCCTGACCATCATTCCGGCCAATCGGCAACGGCCAGCCAATCAGAAGCATCCAGTCACCACCACAGCCAATCAGACCGTGCCGAACAGCCTCAAGATGGGATGGAAAAGGAAACAGAGCATCAGCACAAGCAATCCCAGCATGGCCATCATCATCACCATCATCACCATCATCCAACACAAGCTACCAGTCTGCAGGAAAGCAGCACAGCAGGAGCAGGTAAGAGGAATGTGTGTGTGTGTGTGTGTGTGTGTGTGTGTGTGTGTGTGTGTGTGGAGGTGGGAGGTTTTCTGACAAACAAAAGAGGCTGTTTTCATTGTATTTTAATTAGCGTAGCATCTGTGTCCTGTTTCCCAACTTTCTCGACGTCACTGGTGAGACCGGTGAAGTTAACAGGTCGAGAATTTGATTGGAGATTTTTGTATTATGATGGCTGTGCTGCGATCATTGCTTTAACACAGTGTTCTCCATCTCTCTCTCTCTCTCTCTCCCTCTCTCTTTTTCTCTGGATTTCGCATTAGTGCTGAATGCCCCCCCAACCACGCCGCCTGCACCTCAGACCCCCCCTCCACTCGTCCCTCAGCGGCGGCGACGGAGGAAGCACCGAAGGAGGATCAGCAAGTCCGCCATGAGAGCCATGATCATGTAAGAGAGAGAGCGTAATATAGAGAATAAAGTTTTTCACAATCAAAATTCTTTCATGACTGAAGTTGTTGCCTAATCATTGCAGGCGTATTGTATCAGATGGCAACACTGATTCTGCTTTCCTCTGTCCTCCAGGGTAATGTCCTAAAAGAACCGGCTCATTGCCATCACGGACCAGAAGAAAGCCAGAGAGGCCGGACACAGGGTGGACACAGGACATCACCCCGACACACTGGAAATATCTTTCACAATAACTGGAAACGTCTTTGATCTTTGCCAAATAAGCTCCGAGTGACTACATTTCCCAGCGGCCAGCGCGGCCAATCGGGGGGCCAGCAGCATGGTAGGAGGCTGGATACTCTCGGGATTTCCTGAGAGCTTACTGGACAAGAAAGACCCTCTGCTGGGACAGCCTGCCAACTAACGAGACTGCAGCTGCAGCCTGCCAAATAATGAGGCGTAACTGTAACCGTAATTGGTATAGAATCTGCCAGTCACTTATCACACAAGACAACTGCCAAATAGTGAGAAATACTGACTGACCAGTCAGTGTCTGGTGTGCCATCTGGTCCTCTCTTTATGGGCTGCTTGAAGGGAATGAGAAAAAAGTCCAGGCTGGCCTATAAACTGCCATAAACCCTGATGCAATTGGACATTATGGTCAGAACAGATAAAACCAAACGATTGTATTGGGAATATGGATCCTGGAAGCTACTGGAAGGAGATAAGGAACTCACTGAGCGCAAAAGCAGTAGATTTTCCTGGGAGCGTCAAATCTTACCGCCTCATCTTCCAACCCAGCGCAGCACATGCCCTTCTTGGAAAGTGGAGCCTTTATGAGGACCGCTTTCGGAAGAGGGGGAAAAAAACCTCTGAAGGTTTAAATCAGTATCGCAACATGTGTATTGATGTTTAACTGCAGCAGCAACACTGTCATGTCGTACACTGGAATACTGTTAAAGGAATAGTTCAGTCAAAAAAAGGCTAACGTCGCTAACAGTGAATGAAAGTGAATAGCCACCATCAGTGGCGGCTACCGCTTTCCAGTCGTCGTTAGCAATGTTTCAATGTGCCACATGCTTCCAATATACTATTAGCAGTTCCACTAACGCAGAACGTAGCATAACTGGAGTATACTGCATGCGGGAAATGTCATTATGTTAGCTGAAAAGAACCCAAACCAAAAAAAAAAACACAAAAAGACTGTAAAACTGGGTTAGCGCAATTTTGTTCAAGGTCTGTAGGGGGCGATATGGAGAATGTAGAAAATAAACTGTGCTTAGTCAAAATAAATGGCTTAAACTACTGATGCTACAAGTTGCTAGCAAAAAATTCTGTATTTAAACTACTGTCTGAATTGCTCTGTAACACATAAAGCTTTACACTGTAAATTTGACAAATTTTTATTTTTATCTGCTGTTTTTTTTTTTCTTAACTTATTTATAAAAATAAGTAGATGCTCTCCATCTGCTTCCCAGAGAAATTAAATGTTATTTGTTTTGATGATAATTATTGTAATAATGTAATAATGCTATTTTAATATAAATACAAGAATTAAGAACCACGTCTCCTTTCACTCCGACTTCATTTCAGCAAGAAAACGTGGTCGTGTCTGTCTTTGAAGTTACCCGCCGCCATACTTTCCTTTCCTATCCACCACAAGCGGTTAGTGAATGTTACTTGGCTTTAAGGAGAGGAAACCGGGAAATCAAAACAGGATCTGAGTCGGCTAAACAGCCCAATTTGGCTTTCATGTGTCCAGACGGACACATCCTCTATAACGGTATGTGCACTCGGGCAGTTTGATGCCCTCAACAGACGTTCATGAGGCTTTCAGAATGTGGTCAAAATCGAATGACCACATTTTTTCACACAGTGTTTGTTGAGCATTGAGGGTCAAAGTTTATCATTAGCTAGAACATAGTCTAGTTAGTTAGTCTACAGTAGCCAACTAGCAGTCCAGTCATAATCAGATTCCCGCAGTTCTCTGATTATTCAGATGGTGGTGTGAACGACCTACTAGAGTTCATAGTAAGGTCTAGAAATCTGATAGATTGTAGATTGTTTTGATTGTAGCTCAGTAATCCGATTTCTCAGTGCAGGTGAACTCTTACTCTGATTTCTTTCGGATTTCACAGCCTGCAGGAGCGAAAACAGACCGCAGTACCGGAAATAAGCGAGCAGCTTCGGCGCGAGACCAAACACAAAATAAAGGCTTTAATATTCTTCATCTTCTAGATGATGCGTGTTCATATTTCTTGTCAAGTGTTGTGATGATTAAAAAAAAAAGATGCGGCATTAAGTTTGAGTCTTACATAATGTTTACGCGTGTAAACATGTTGACTGGATTACTGACAAAGTCTGATTATTAAATAGTTATCAGATTATTAAGTGCAAACATTTTGTTGTAATGTAAACATTTTGATTTGAGGTTAAGATTAGGTTTAGGATTGGGACCAGGGTGAGGGTTAGGATTAAGCTTTGGGTTGAGGTTAAGGTCAGGGTTAGGAATAGGGCTACGGTGGGGGTTAGCATTATCCTTTGGGTTGAGGATAAGGTTAAGATTCGGATTAGGGCCAGGGTGAAGGTTAGGAGTAGGTTTAGGGTTGAGGTTAAATTTAGGGTTAGGATGGGAGCCAGGGTTAAGATTAGGTTTTGAGTTGAGGTTAAGGTTTGGATTGGGACCAAAGTGAGGGTTAGGATTATGCTTTGGGTTGAGGTTAAGGTTAGGATTGGGACCAGGGTGAGGGTTAGGATTAGGTTCAGGGTTGAGGTTAAGGTTAGGATTTTGAGTAGGATCAGGGTGAGGGTTAGGATTAGATTTAAGGTTGAGGTTAAGGTTAGGATTTGGATTAGGATTAGGGCCAGGTTGAGGGTTAGGATTAGATTTAAGATTGAGGTTAAGGTTAGGATTAGGGCCAGGTTGAGGGTTAGGATGAGGTTTTGAGTTGAGATTAAGGTTAGGATTAGGGCCAGGTTGAGGGTTAGGATTAGGTTTTGAGTTGAGGTTAAGGTTAGGATTGGGACCAGGGTGAGGGTTAGGATTAGGTTTATGGTTGAGGTTAAGGTTAGAATTTGGATTAGGGCCAGGGTGAGGGTTAGGATTAGGGCCAAGGTTAGAGTTAGGTCTTGGGTAAGGTTGAGTAAGGTTAGGTTTTACTTAATAGAAGTAACATGTAACATTAACTATACATTACAATCCTTAATATAAGTAATGTATCAACAGAACATCTACAAGATATTTACCTCAATTCAGACACTTTGCTACGGCTACTCTGTTTAGAATTTATCCACCATCTACAAAAAGCCATTCCAAATAAATTGTTACCCAAAAAAAAGGAAATTGGCAATTTGTAGATAAAACTAATAGATTCTAGATGATCACAGATGAAATGGCTTTTTTGCCCACAAGACGAGACTGAGGTTGAGTTTGTCCCCACTATAAAAATATCAGGCCACTGCTGTCGGTACGCAAGACATGAGCCGTTGTCACGGCGACACAGACGGACATGTACACAGCGGGAGATCAGGTGGTGAAACGGATACCAGCGAGGGATGAGCTGATAAAAAGATGGTCGGGAAGGAGAAATGAGCAGAGAGGGGGGGGGGGTGAGGGGAGCAAGGGAAGAGAAAAGGACAGAAAGAGAAGAAAGTAAAAGAGAGAAGGTGGAACAGAGTAGAAGTGGAGAAAGACAAAGACCAGAGAAAGAAAGGAGGGACTGCGGGGGAGAGGGAAAACAAGCGAGACTGCTGAGTAGGGTGTAACGTGTAGGGAGTGAGAGAGTCTGAAAGATTTAAGAGCAGGGTGACAAGCGGAGTGAGGGGGGCTGCGCCTGGCAAGGGGGTCAGTCTGGGGGATACGACTTCAAAGGGGAATCTGAAATGGCCTTTGTGAAAAACGCAAAGCACTCGTCTGAAAGATGAATCTCCAAATATCAAACCGTTTTTAAACACCATATAGTTGCTCGTTGGTCACTTTGTAAGAAATACCTGACTTGCAGTGGTCCTGTGGCCAGCCTGTAAGTGTAACCCAGTGGACCTACAAAATACAGTACTGCGCATAAGTCTGAGACCACCTTGCCAGTCAAAGCAGCCTTTCGGTATTAGTTTACTTTCAAGAAGATATTACTGAGGAGATTAGAAGCATCAGGAAGGTGCAAAATCAAAGGGAAAGCAGGAGTTGCAGGAGCTCCGGAGAAAATGACTCCTAACAGCCACCTGGAAGACTTGGTAGACCACCAACACGTTCATTTCAGGTGTTTCTGTCCATCCTTCCACTGTGAGAAGACAACTTAGTGCTATGGGTCTGAAAGGAAAGGTGTAGCTGTCAAGAAGTCCTCACTGAGACATACTAAACAAAGCTGCTGGTGGTCTCAGAACATTGACTGACCACCCCAGAGTCCGGTCCAACATCAGTGTGCATGGGATTACTTGGATCATGTAAAGTAGAACATGCAACCAAGACTGAACTTTGGAGGTGTGGAAAAATATCCCCTCAGGTTTCTTGGAAAAACTGAAAGTAAGTAACTGACGCTAAAGTGTTTTTGTGGAGCTTTGGTGTAATTTTCTGTAAATTAATCAGTTGTGACTGGCCAGTTGGACTGAAAATGGGTAGCCTCTGGCTTTTACACAGTTTTGCAGGAGGAGCATGTGAAGGGGACGGTAAAGGAGGTCTATTGCATGACCAGAGCCCAAATAGGCACAATGAAATATTGAGTTTCGGGCCAATTTTTACATTCGTTGTAACGCAATACTTTGTGCCATACTCAGGGGGTTGCATGACTAGTTGACTAATAAATCCACCAGTCAGCACTGTGGACAGCTCAGACGATTAGTTGAGGACAGTGCCTATAGGCAGTCCAGCCTCAGTAAAAAATGCAGTAAGCCAACTAGAAGAGAGAAAAAGTGCAGTATGAAATGAAACCAATTCCATTGCAAGCTGTGCAGGACAGTGCAGGCTCATAGGCCAGACCAGGTAAGTTCTGAGAACTGCCGACTTTGACAGGAATGGGCTGCTTGACTGGCATAAAAACCAACAGCAAAACAACAACATGTGCGCAACGAAACCAAACGTCTATGAAATAAAAATGGCCAGTCAGTACATCACTGTGGTCAGAAGAAAATCAGTACTTTTTTGGATTGTTTCTTTTGGTCCAATCATCATGAAATTTACATACAATATATAAAGGACAACAGGCATTTTCAAATTACGTCAAAAACTGAAAAATGGAGATGCAAGGTTTTCTTCCATGCTTATATATTATATTTTCTATATCTTCCTGCAGTCTGGAGAGGCCATGAGGTGTTGCTATAGTTTTCTGGATTTTTATCTTGAGATAACAAGATAAGTACTTCATATTTTCAAGATAACAATTTTGCTATCTTGAGCTAACATAGTTTGGTATTTCCAGATAATCTTGAGATCACAAGATAATTAACTCATTTTCTTACGATAACAATCCAGAAGATTATAACTACCTCATGGCTTCTCCGGACTTCCGTACTATCTCGTCTACTTGCTATGGTTTCAAACAATTCAGGAACAGCTTCTGAAACAGGACAGCATGAATGAATGACTAGGCAAGGATCAGGCCTATATCTTGGGAAACGATGAAAGGTGAGAAGAAATGCAACGTCTTGCTAGTAGCTCATCTTTGGGTACTTTGGGTACTACCTTGGAAGGAGCATCAACACAAGAACTGTTCATCAGGAACTTAATTACTAGGTTTTCATGATGGAGCAGGTGCACACAAGCCTATGATCACTATGTGCAATGCCAAGTGTCGGCTGGATCGGTGTAAAGCACACTGCCACTGGACTCGGAATCGCGCGTCATGATCTGGCCATCTGCTGGATGAATCTGGGTTTGCTGGATGCCAGGAGAATGCTACCTACTAGAATGCACAGTGCTATCTTTGGGTACTAGCATTTAGCTGGATAAGTGGTCATTTGTTCCACCCCCTGTATTGATAAAACTGGTACCCAGAATTCTCTGTGGGAGGTGGTGGTGATTTTAGCGTGCAGTTTACATCAGTCTGTGTTTCCAAGACTGAAACCTACTGAAATACACCAAAAACCTCTTCTATAGTGCACATCCCACCACTCAAACCTCAGCATCTGCTGCTGGAACCAGCCTGTATTAGCAAGCTATTAACAAAATGCTTTTCACAGACGTCCACAACACATAACCAATCACTGGTGTTAGTACAGTATACTGTGCTCCACTGTGTGAGTGTGCAGTGCATGTGTGTGACACTGTGGTTTGGTACTGTAGTGTTAGTACGGCTCTTCCAGCTGACCGCTGGCCCACCTTGCAGATCACCCCCGCTGACCCCACTCACACCTGGGCTACAGCTGGATTGCAGTCCACTGACCCGGGCACACACACATTCACTCAGCAGCTGCTGCTATCAGGACTGTGTCACAAACACACAGATCTGTTCTGTAAGGATGTGTGCATTTGTGCAAGGAGAGTGACAATCAGAAAGAGGTATGCTCTATATAGCCAAAAATATTGGGACATTATCAAGTTCAGGTGTTTCAGCCATACTCATGGCTGACAGATGGATAAAATTAAGCTGGCAGTAGAATGGGTCATTCTGAAGAGCTCAGTGAATGTGGCACTGTCATAGGATGGCACTTTTCTGTCCTGCTAGATCTGCCCTGGACAACTGTAAATGCTCTCATTGTTAAATTGAAGCGTTTAGGAGCAATAACAGCTCAGCCCTGAAGCAGTAGGCCACCCAAACCCACAGCGCTAGGCTGCTTTATACTGTATAAAAATTGCCTATCCTCTATGGCACCATTTATTTCAGAGGCACAAACTAACTTTGGAAGAAGCAGCTGCACACAAGCCTAAGATCACTATGTGCAATGGCAAGTGTCGGCTGGAGTAGTTTAAAGCACACCACTGCTGGACAATCATGCTTCATGATCTGACCATCTGATGGATGAATCTGGGTTTGCTGGATGCCAAAAGAATGTTACCTATTTGACTACATAGTGCCAACAGTAGAGTTTGGTGGAGGAGGGATAATGGACTATAGCTGTTTTTCAGGTTTTGGGCCCCTTCTAGTGAAGGGTGATGTTAATGTTACACAAAGCACACTTCATTACGTGAAGGATTCTATTGCAAAAACTGTAGTTTACCACAGTAGATTATAGTATAGTATAGTGTACATACATATACACACACACACACACATATATCACTACACATCACTGCTGTCAGAACAAAACCTTGTACCTCTATTTTTATCATTTTTCAGTTTTTGACATAATTTGAAAATGCCTGTTTCCCTTTACACTGGGTGTATATTTCATGATGAATGTACCAAAGCAAATGACCCAAAATGTCTTGGAAAAAAGTCTGGTTCCATTGAGTTACATTAAAAATAAAGTAGTTTTTTTCCTTCTCCTGTAATGTCTCCATTTTGGAGACACACTCACCTGTGCCCTTTTGACCCTGGTTAAGGTAGTGTATAGCAGGACTGTGTGAGTTTGAATAAGTTGCTCGTTTAGAGCTGAGTGTGCTTTGGCTCAGAGTCGATGTGTAGGTTGAACAAGATTGCATGTCTCCCTGTCATCATCCCCGTCAACTCGCGCTGGGCTGGTAAATCTAAACACGGTGCTGCGCCAAATTTAGCACCCTGATGCAAAGACGCACCCTTAAAGAGACAGCATCTTATAACACAGATCTGAGAATGATGGAAAAGGGTGTGTGCGGGAATTATAAGAAATAGGGATAATGGTCTGTGGTTTTACATGTGAAGGCGTGTCTGTACACTATGGGCAGGAAGTTTGGAAGCAGCACCAACTTTGCGAAAATGAACAAGATTTTTAAGAGACCATAGTACAGGTTACTTGTAATGTGTGCAGTGCCAAAGAGTGTCAAGAGTTTGAGACGCAGTTAAGCCACCTCCTTTTGTCAAAACACAGTTAAAGTGGCAATATTGTATGTTTTCCTTTGTTTTTTTGAGACACCCTGAAACGTCAGCTTTCAGTTTTTGATGGAAACCTAATGAAGGCCAATATTTTGGCCAAATACCCAATTAAACCTATGTTTAATTAGGTATCGTCAATTAATCTATTAACCAAGAGATTCCTGAGATTAAATAGGCCTATGCTGAAGTGCCAAAACAACACTGCGTGAGTAATTTAAATGATGATAAAAATGAGAAACCGTGATATTAAAAACACTGTTCAAACAGTTTGAGCTGCAGCAGATCAACAGATCAGGCCGTGTGGATCTATTTTACAGTTCCTATCAGGAACAATGGATGAGATATTTATAATGTTATATATTTATTTCTCTTCTTTTTGAGTACCAAGAGAGGGTACACCTCCCAAGAACATCTACAGGTTTGATATTTTGAAAACAGGACATCCCGCTCGATATCCAGAATACAGCAAACAACAGAAGTAAGAAGGAACGGGCTTTGCTCACAAGAGCAAAGTATAACTAAAATAATGGAACTCAGTGCTTTAGATGATCAACTGCAACCAATTTCACAGGCTCATACTGTACATACTGCAAAACGTTTATTTTATGATAACTCTTTCTTTTGCTATCCAGCATATTAACTGTGGATCCAGCAAAGCTACTCTGCATATACAGCTCACCTCAACCTAAACACAATGCACACCGATAATATAATATACACCACAGCAGCACTGCTGTGTCTGATGCACTTGTACCAGCACAACACACACTAACACACCACCACCACATCAGTGTTTTTGCAGTACTGAAAATGATCCCACACCCACATAGTACCTGCTCTGTGAGGGTCCATGGGGGTCCTGACCACTGAAGAACAGGGTAAAATGGGGTAACAAAGTATCAGAGAAACAGATGGTCTACAGTCTGTAACTGTAGAACTACAAAGTGCAGTAAGAGGAGCTGATCAAATGGACAGTGAGTGCAGAAACAAGGAGGTGGTCATAATGTTATGCCTGATCGGTGTACATAAGTACTTGCAAGTACAAGTCAAACAGTCACAGTTTCTACAGCCAAAAACTGATAGCTTGTTTATTTTCTCCATTGTTACGTAATAAAATGTAATCAGTACCAGAAAAACGATTCGAAAATTCAAATATTGGTACCTCGAACAGTTAACCGAGCACTTGAGTACCCAGTTTTTACCACTACTGGGGCCTATTACTGTGAGCTCGACCTTGTCAGAACAGGAAAACCTGAACAAGAATCTGGCGAATAGGAAGCCAACTTTAGCTCCGTCCTTCTTACTGTGTTTTGGGGGTTTATTTTGTTGTTATGTCTATTAAGATCAGAAGTGATTCACTCATTGATGGATTTGCTGATGTGTGTGAGTTTGTGTTTTTACTTGCGCTAAAGACTGAATACTTTCCTACTGGTCTGGATGGCTAATTAGCATGTCATTAAAGTTATAAAATCAGTTCTTAAAGTAATAAAAGCTGCTGAGAGGCTAGATTAGTATATCTAGATTAATCTGAGCCTGAGGATTATAACAAAACAAATGTGGTGAAAATGGGTTGAGTAAGAAGGAAGCTGTGGCTGGTTTAGTCTTGAGACTCATCGCCTCTAAATATAAGTGAGTTTGTTCACAAGCGGATCTTGACCTCTCCAACATGGCGGACGCTCAGACTTATCGCCTCAGACAGAACGACAATCAACGTGGCATCTAGGTATGTATATCTATGGTAGGTTCCTCCCTCCTAGCTAGCTCAGCTAGTAGACTACCAATTCCAAGCCCCCTAGTACAGGTTTGGTTTGACTAACTAAGCTCTGCACAAGTACAGATGATAAAAACTTCATTGCTTGGTTTCAGACTTTCGTCCCTTAGTGCACACACTCACCCCAGTGTTACGCCGTCACACAGCTGATTAATCAGTAAACTACAGACCCAGACGAGATTCCCGCTCAGTGAGTCACATGACAGGCCGTGGGTGTCCTGCACCTGCACACTTCGACACTGACGCACACTTGATACACTCACACTCATGTAAACCCAGACACACACACAAACAAACACACACTCTCACTGTTTGCTCACAAACACACCCACGCATAAAAGTATACAGTCTGTCTCTCTCTTAAGCTGGGCCTACACTACCTGCTCTTAAACAGTGATTTTAATCTAACTTTCCACAAATTTTCGATTGGAGGCGGCTGATGGCAGGGATGATCTGGTCCTTCAAGCCGCAGTGGCTAGGGGCCAAATAAATGCTAAAAATTCCAATAGTTCCATTTACTAATATCTTTAAATTCATTTACATTCATATTACACACATTTATTGTTCAGTATGTTTTGCATCATTCAGCAGCAGACACAGCAAAATATATAATCCCAATGCTAATAATTTCACAACTAGCAAACACAGACACGCAAACATGCAAGCAGTGAAAAATGGGACAAGTTCAGAAGCTAACCCCTCATACAGGGTCCAAAGGCTTGGCCTCGGCCCTCCTGAGAAAATGTGTCTGATTTTAAATGAACAAACACTGTAATTCAGTCTGAGAATCAAATGCAAGAAAACAAGCCATTGCTGTAGAACAGAGATGCCCAATTCTAGTCCTGGAGATCTACCACCCTGCAGAGTTCAGATACAATACACCTGGCCGTAATATTCAGAAAGCATTAACTGGATCATGCGATCATGTGTGTTAGATGGAGATTAGGGCTAAACTCTTCATGGTAGTAGCTCTTCAGGACTAGGATTGGGCACCTTTGCTATTGAGTTGAACATTGAGTTCAGTAACTATGCCAATACAAGCTATGTCAAAATAGTACTGCATTGCAGGTATTTTGAAATATTTGTTTAAATTAAGCCATTGCTTACCATACCAACATGTAGGTCAAAAGCTCAGTCTGCAGAAACTTTGGCAGACATCTCCTTTTGAGATCCCCCCTCAATAGTTATTAGATATAGAAGCGATTTTAAAAAAAACTGCCTATCTATTTGTGTTGTATCTGCTGAAAGGCTTATACTGGTTCCCTTGGTGCTTGGACCCCCTTTGATTGCCACTTGCAATATAATTTGCAGAGCTCAGAGAAAGCAGCGTGTAAAGAAAGATGTTTCCAACTGCTCAAGAAACTTCTGTTGAACAAAGATTCAATTTATCAGTACAATTAAGGCATTGATTTTGATTAACTTTAGCTAAGTTATTATTATAATATTATTATAATATTATCCATCAGCAATTCAGGAACGTTTTTGGAAAGAGACCTAACATGCTGCTAGATTTCTTGCTATTGCCTGTAACATTGTAAGCCATACAATTGTTTTACTATTTCCACAGTGATTACAGGTAGATGGAGAGTCATCGCTCTTTCTCAGTTGCTAATAAGAAGAAGGAATATACGCGTATGGGTTCACAACATTAATATACACAGCCAGGGAGGAAGGGACTGCCTTGTTGAAAGCAGGAATAAGCATTTTGACAAATTCTAATATTCCAGTATCTGGAAAGAGAGAATGCATATCTGCTTAACTGCAAAAATAAAATGTCAGAACATGTTTTAAAGCATGTTTCATTGTTCAAAAATAGAGGGAAATTGGTAGGATTTCGCGTTAGATGAGTAATGGAGGCTGCCTCTTCAGATGAGTTAAAGAGCTAACCGGTGCCATGTTAGATCTCGATGAGGACTTGTCTTCTACACACGGGACTACACCGGTCAGGCATAACATTATGATCACCTCCTGAAGTTTTTAAACACTGTGTCCACTCACTGTCCACTCTATTAGACACTCCTACCTTGTCGGTCCACCTTGTAGATGTAAAGTCAGAGACGACAGCTCATCTGCTGCTGCACAGTTTGTGTTGGTCATCCTCTAGTCCTTGGTTGGTGGACTATTCTCACTCTAGCTGTGACCCTAAGGTGTTTAAGAACTCCAGCAGCACTGCTGCGTCTGATCCACTCAGACCAGCACCACCCAGACCAGTCCCCCCTTATTGGCCACCTCAAAATAGACAATCGTTAATTTAATCGAGTAGTAAATAAATGAATGCACTGTATTCATCCAAATATTCATCCACTCATTTGAAAAATATGTTTTTCATTAATGACGTTTTAGTTTACTTTGACGCTAATGCCGCTAAAATGGGCCCAATATCGGCCACCAGCTGTCACCTCAGGCTTTCCACAACTCGTCTTTCTGATTAAAACACTGTATTGTGTTTATGATCAGATAAAGTTTGTGGGCACCCTTACTCTGTGCAAGTAAGCCTAGCTACCATGGCAGCAAACTTTACCTCAGATTGAGGAAAGCTAAGACTTTTACACTGAGGAAAACATCTGCCTCAATATGAAAACTGTGCTGCACATTGCTGCAGTTTAGCACATGCAGGATTACAACACCGTTAGCTTAAATACTGTTTTCAGAAGTGATTTTTCACAAGAGTAAAGTTTCTCTACTTTTATGTTTTTTGGATTGCCTCACAGCGACTGGCGAAGAGAGAGTGGGGAAATATGCAAGAACGCAGAAGTGGATGAAATTAGGGAATGGCCGATATTTTGGGGGAGTGACGTTACTAATAAGAGCAGAAGTGTCACGCAGATCCTGTTGAGAGAGAAAATCAGCAATTTTTCTGGATTCTTAGGATGTGCTGCATATTGTCTTAAGCTTCCAGTGATGAGACACAATAAATACCTGACTCGTGGACCAAAGCTTGCAGCTTTACTTTCGTACTGGAGCTGTCGGCCTAATGCTGCAAAGAATGGAATCCTAGCTTTAGCATCATGCTAAGATCACTACACGCCGGCATGAAACCATATTGACTTGTTGAGTAATCTCAAATACTTGTGGTTTCTGAAGCTGTATGACACTATTATTTATAAAAAAAAAAGACAAATGTACTGACAAAGCAGTACTATAAAGTAGCAGTACTATAAAGTAGCAGTACTATAAAGTAGCAGTACTATAAAGTAGTAGTATTTCATTAAAAACGGTAGTTTTTCTGTACTTTTGCTCATGTTATCTTATTTCCCCCCAAATTTTCTGAATGTGGTTTGAGGACAGGATTAGGCATGTGCATTACTTGTAGAGATGCATCTATAATACTTTTCCCCTTCCGATATCGATACCGATAACTGATCCTTTAGTACTGGCCGATGCAGCGTACTCATACTGATACTAACTTTCTCTAACCTACCTTGCCTATAAATATTGAGATTTATACAATTACATTTTTAAAAATGTTTTATTTTGCTAAAATCTGTTCTGTGTCACAAAGAATTTACTTGTTCATTTATTGTATATATTTAATGTTCAGTATTATATCATTAGTACTAAGAACCCTGTTCAACAACTTAAGTAAACGTAAAATATCTTTATTGTGCTGAACGGTTAAACAGTGTTCAGATGAACCGGTGGTGTTTACTCATCAGCACACAGCAGCTTCTCTGGCTCAAAAACGGAGCTGGATGTTGTTTCACATCCAAATACCTTAAGTCTTTTGTCTCACCTGCCTCTTGTTCGCCTGCATCAGTTGAGTACATGTCACTGTCATTTAAGCTGTCAGCGACTCGCAGTGTTTTTGTCTGGTTTGGTTGAAGCGACGGGCCGTGAGACCCCGTGGCTGAGCGATTTAGCTGACCGACGAAGGCGCACCACAGACAGGGCTAGTGGACGCACAGGACCGACTAGCAGGCTGCTGTGCTAAAGGCTAAGACGAGGCTAAAGGCATTCATTACCCTGCCGCTTCCTTCCCCTCTCTCTCAATAACATTAACTCAGATTGGGAGTGACTACGCAGTGGCAGATGAGTGATTACTGAAAAAAATAGCTCAGCCATTCAGGTAAGCAGTTCTGTTAGCATGTTCTTACTACCAAAAACTGCCATTACAGATTCTGCTATGAGCATTTTAACCACTGCTTGTAGTCTCAAACCCCTAAACTTATTGTTCTGTCTACTGGCGATCCTGCATTGAAGTGCCAGTATTGGTGCCAATAGCGATACGCTATCAGTCTCAGTGCAACACTAATTACTGATTAGCCTTGTAGCTTCAGTGCAAATCATGTCTTGGCTGATTGTCTAGTGTTTTTCTACTGAACTCTTCCTGTAAACTGGTGTATGTTTGTGTTTGTGAACGTCACACAGCTCAGGGCCTTGACCTGCTCTAGGTCAAGTGTGTGTGTGTGTGTGTGTGTGTGTGTGTGTGTGTGTGGGTGTAATGTCTGGCCCATGGATACTGAAGCCAGACTGTGTGTATGAAGGTGGGGGGAGGTCAGGGGAGGGTCATTGTGTCTGCTTTAAAGGGCCATTCCAGCCTAAAAATCGTAAAAAAAGCATCTCCAAAATGGCAAAGAAGAAGGCTTTCCCTATAATGTAAGTTAATGTAAAGAGAGAGATTTTTTTAAAAGAGATTTTTATTTTACTTTTTATTTTATTTTATTTTTTGAGCATTTCTATTGGGCCATTCATCATTAAAATTAGACCCATGCAGACCCATAGTGAGTGTTTGCATCATCATGTCTGCAGTTATAAGAGTACAGTCTGTGTGTGTGTGTGTGTGTGTGTGTGTGTGTGTGTGTGAGGGGGGGGGGGGGTGATCTGTGCTCTGCTGAAAGAATGACACACTTTATGACTCTGACACAACAGCTTCAACAGGAACTCTGAGAATATTCCTCCTTCTTAAAATGTCCATTCTATATCCAACACTTCTTCTTCTTTCACGGTCAGCTGCATTCAATAGGAGCCTATTCTAACTCTCTCTAACACTGTCTTTCTCTCCCTCTCTCTCCCTTCCTTTCCCCTCTCTCTCCCTCTCCTCTTTCTCTCTCTCTCTCTCTCTGTCCGTCTCCCTTTTCTCTCTCTCTCTCCTTTCTCCCAATCTCTCATTGTCTGCTTGTGTAAATATTATCTGTCTGTCTCTGTACGTTTTCAAATCACTCTCTGAATTTTTGTCTCCGTAACTCCAGCCCAGCGGAATCCGCCCAGTTTATCTGGACACGTTTCTGACCCTCGGCGTTGTGGTCACTGAGTGCATGTGAGAGTGTATTTTGTCTTGGCGGCTGGCTTAGTCTCTGTGTCTGTTCCTCTGTGTCTGCGGCTTCATCAATATGTATGAAATTCTTATCAATACTGGCAGCGCCGTGTCCACCACACTGACTGTCCCGTACGGGAGGGAGGTTAAAAGGGAAAACCATTAAGACATTATGTCATGATATGGCCATCAACGAGACATCTGTCCTCTTGCCCAATAGGGTGGGCAGCCTCCTGACTGTACGCAACTGCTAGAAGATTATTGCAGTATATCCACATATTTATAAATTTATACAACACCATTTCCAAAAAGTTTGGATGCTGTGCTAAAAAATGTAAAAATGAAATGCAACTCATTTAAACCCCATATTTAATTTTACATAATACAAAGACAACAAATCAGTTGTTAAAACTGAGAAAGTTTATTGTTTTTTGAAAAATATCTGCCCATTTTGAGTTTGATACCAGCAACACGTTCCAAAAAAGTTGGAACGGGGCCTGTTTACTGCTGTGTTTCATCACCTCTTCTTTTATCAATGTTCTGTCAAGCGTTTGGGAACTGAGGAGACGCTGCTGTAGCTTTGAAAGTGAAATTTTTGCTCGATATCCATCTTTGCCATAATTTTTTATTTCATCCTGTGCCAAATGTTTTCAGTGGTGAAAGGTCAGGCTGCACGCAGGCCAGTTTAAGACCTGGACATTTACATTTACAGCATTTAGCAGATGTTCTTGTCCAGAGCGACTTACAAGAAGTGCTTTGTCTATCTAGAGAAAGTATCTTTGCTACTTACTGACAGGTTAGAGAGAAAAAAGAGAAAGACAAAAAGTCACTGTTGATACCCAGAGGAAAAGGAACACAGCTGAACAGAGAACAATACAATACAATACAATACAATCAATACTTAACTCAGTGCTCAGTTAAGTGCTGTATAAAGAGACGGCCTTCAGTCTGCGTTTGAAGACAATGAGAGACTCCACTGTACAGTCATGGCCTGAACACAGGAGATTTCTGAGGACCTCTGAAAAAGAGTTGTTGATGCTCATCAGGCTGGAAAAGGTTACAGAACCATCTCTAAAAAGTTTGGACTTCACCAATTCACAGTCAGACAGATTGTGTACAAATGGAGGAAATTCAAGACCGTTGTTTCCCTCCACAGGAGTGGTCACCAACAAAGATCACTCCAAGAGTAAGGTGTGTAATAGTCGGCGAGGTCACAAAGGACCCCAGGGTAACTTCTAGGCGACTGAAGGCCTCTCTCACATTGGCTAATGTTAATGTTCATGAGTCCACCATCAGGAGAACACTGAACAACAATGGTGTGCATGGCAAGGTTGCAAGGAGAAAGCCACTGCTCTTCAAAAAGAACATTGCTGCTCGTCTGCAGTTTGCTAAAGATCACGTGGACAAGCTAGAAGGCTGCTGGAAGCATGTTTTGTGGACAGATGAGACCAAAATAGAACTTTTTGGTTTAAATGAAAAGTATTATGTTTGGAAAGAGGAAAACACTGCATTCCTGCATAAGAACCTTATCCCATCTGTGAAACGTGGTGGTAGTATCGCGGTTTGGGCCTGTTTTGCTGCATCTGGGCCAGGACGACTTGCCATCATTGATGGAACAATGAATTCTGAATTATATCAGAGAATTCTAAAGGAAAATGTCAGGACATCTGTCCACGAATTGAATCTCAAGAGAAGGTGGGTCATGCAGCAAGGCAACGACCCTAAGCACACAAGTCGTTCTACCAAAGAAGGTTAAAGAAGAATAAAGTTAATGTTTTGGAATGGTGAAGTCGAAGTCCTGACCTTAATCCCATTGAAATGTTGTGGACGGACCTGAAGTGAGCAGTTAATGTGAGGAAACCCTCCAACATCCCAGAGTTGAAGCTGTTCTGTACGGAGGAATGTTCTGTACGGAGCAATCCAATATGTAATATTGGATAATTTTCCTCAATAAACAAATGACCAAGTATAATATTTTTGTGTCATTTGTTTAACTGGGTTCTTTTTATCTACTTATAGGACGTGTGAAAATCTGATGATATTTTAGGTCATATTTATGCAGAAATATAGAAAATTCTAAAGGATTCACAAATTTCAAGCACCACTGTATGGACTGATGTGGCTGACCTTGGGGAGATGAGCCGTGCTGCTGCATTCTGGATGAGTTGCAGAGGCTTGATGGCTTGCATGGAAAGACCAGCCAAGAGCGAGTTGCAGTAGTCAAGCCTTGAGCTGATAAGAGACTGCACTAGCACCTGGGCGGCCTCTTAAGTGAGAAAAGGTCAGATCCTTTGGATGTTGTACAGGAGAAACCTGCATGACCGAGTTAGGTTCACAATGCAAGTTGAAAACAATAACTGGCCATCCAGAATCACACCAAGACTTATTGACCGATGCGCTGATAACAAGCCAAGTGGTCCCTCTCTTCTTTAGCCTGGAGGACACAGTGTCCATGAAAACATTTCCACATTTCATCTTTAACGAGCTCAGGCCCAGAGAAGTCAGCAGCATTTCTGGATTCTGTTAATATTGCATTTGCAGATAAAGCAATAAACTGTGTTCACAAGTGTTTCTGAACCCATGCAGTGATTTCCACCACAGAATTGTGTCTGTTTGTAATGCAGTGCTGCCTGAGGGCCTGAAGATCAATAATGGTTTTCAGTCATTAGTTACAGTTAGCTATGTTATCAATCACGTTGCAGACCTGCTGCCCATTGTTTTTCTTAGCATTACACAACTTTACCAGTCTTCTGTTGCCCTGTCACAACTTTTTTGTTGCTGGAATGAAATTCAAAATTTGTAAAAATTAAACTTCGGTTTCAACATTTGATATGTTGTGTTTATACTATTTTCAATTAAATATAGGGTTTAAATGTTTTGTACATCATTGCATTCCATTTTTATATACACTTGCACATCGTCCCAATGTTTTCGGGAACTAAGTTCTACATTAGCTCACAGTAACCGGCCTAAAACCCCGCCAAAAACGACTCTACCCACTTCAGCCTCGTGCTCCCTTCTGGCTAGTCAGGCTTTGGCCCACTCAAATGGCAATGCAGTTTTTGCATTTTTTCCTTTGTGTGTGTTTGTGTGATGTTCTGAACACTGGTGACTCATCAGATCCACAGAAACAGGTCCACCTGCTATTTCAGCAGAATCCCTCGGGCTTAATACTGCTTTCATATCTCTCTCGCACTTCTCTTATTTTCTCATGCTTTCTCAACACAACATTTCACAGTTCCTAGTAACAGCCTGTTGACAGCATGTGTGTGCGTGTTTGTTGGGATCCTCCTTCCTCTTTCACACAGACGCACACGCCTCAGCCGCTGCTTTCCAAATCATTCACAAACACTCATTTCTCTCATCCACCCTATATTCCCCTCATACTTCCACTCTCACATACACACGCATTGGTTTTAGAAGCTTGTGGGAACTTAGAAAGCACAACTCAAACCCAGTATTACCCAAACCCTGACCATGACCAGTGACCTTAAACCTGACCCTCACTCCAACCACAACCGCAAGAGTCTGACCCTAAACCAAAGCCTGAGTTTAACCTCAGAAACCCAACAGAAAGACTTTCTCTTTACGAAACACTGCAGCTCTCTGAAAACTTGCTAGGAAAACTAGGATGGCATGTCATGCCATTGCTGTCGGAGTGAGTCTCTGGGAAAGCGACTTTACAAGAAAAAATGTCAAATTTCAAAGTAAGTTTATGTAACAAGATTTTTTCCAAAGCCAATTTGGAGCATTTCTATTGGTCAATTTCTTATGAAATGCTGACACAATATTAGTGCCATTTCCCAATGTTTGTGCTGCAAAAGTTGTGTTTTGGATGCCTGTATGCTGGTCAGCAGCAGTGCTAATTTATTTCGCTGTTGATGGAACAAAACCTTGTATCTCTAGAATAGTAACTTTGCAGGAGAAGTAAAAAAACATACTTTACTTTTAATGTAAGTCAATGGAACCAGGTTTTGTTTCAATGGCAGCGAGATACTAGTTACCAGCAAAACCAGCATGTGCTGTATTTTGGATGCTGGTATGCTGGTCAACCAGCATGCCCATGTAGGATGACCAGATAAACCAGCACCAGACTAGATAAGATCATTTCATTCTTTACATGGGGGCGTTACCGGATATACACTCACCGGTCACTTTATAGGGTAGTAAAAGGTTGGACCCCCTTTTGCCTTCAGAACTGCCTTAATTCTTCATGGCAGACTTTCAACAAGGTGTTGGAAACGTTCCTCAGAGATTCTGGTTGTTTATTTGAGTTCCTGTTGCCTTCCTATCATCTGGAACCAGTCTGCCCATTCTCCTCTGACCTCTCACATCAACAAGGCATTTTCATCCACACAACTGACCGCTCACTGGATATTTCCTCTTTTTCAGACAGTTCTCTGTAAACCCTAGAGATGGTGGTGTGTGAAAATCCCAGCAGATCAGCAGTTTCTGAAATACTCATACCAGCCTGTCTGGCACCAACAACCACGCCACGTTCAAAGTCCCTTAAATCCCCTTTCTTCCCCGTTCTGATGCTCGGTCTGCACTTCAGCAAGTCGTCCTGACCACCTCTACATGCCTAAATGCAGTGAGCTGCAGCCGTGTGATTGGCTGATTAGCTATTTGTGTTAACAAGCAATTGAACAGGTGTACCTAATAAAGTGGCCAGTGGGTGCATACTTCATGTCATTACCAGAACACAGAGAGCTTTGGCCTGTAGGTGGAGCCTTTTTTTGAGACCTGAGACCACATCCCTGTCCGTCATGGCCACATAGTGAGCAGTTATATCTCGCTGCGAGAATCGTCACTACCGAAACACATTTCTTTTTTTTGCAATTTGTGTTTTAATGAAAAATATTGGTGTATAACTGTTCAAAGCTATGCATGCTAGTCATGCGCTGGCTAGCTTTTTTGAGTTCTGTGCAAAATGAGCTAAAATTGTCACTACCGAAACAATCATTACTGAAACATTTGGTAAAGTTTTGTTAGTTAGTTCTGGTAGTGGCAAAATGGAGCGTTTAATCATTTAATAAAATCAGCATAATTTAGGTATAGAGTCACTCAAAGCAGAAGGTTTTAAGTCCAACACCTGAAATGTTTTCCACTCCGACTGATTTGAGTCCCCATCTCAGAACAGAAGCTACAAAAGGTTAGTGGACCTTGCTGGCACCTACTAAACCTGGGAAACTTTCTGAATCAAGTGAAACGTAATGTGATTGGGCAGGGAAATCCCCAAGCAGGACATCAGCTGGACACTGTCACTCTAGAGAGCATTGGTTCTTCTCCACAGAGCTCGGAGAGTTTCAGAACCTCTCTTTTGGAGCTGCGCTGGCAGGATGTAAAGGAGGAACAGGCCGTGTGTTTCCGCTCGGCCTGAACACTTTGCAGAAGTGAAAAGCGCTCGGACAGCTTCTCCTCCACTTCCTCCCTCCCGCCGTTCTTCCGAGGAAGGCGGCAAAGGAGTGGCGGAGCACGTGGGGAATGGCTGCTGCTCCTCCAAGTGCTCACATGAACATGGGCTAGAGAAAAGAGGAACGGCTCCCTCGGGCTCTAAATAAAGAGCGTGGACTTTCTGGAAGTGTTTTGAAACGGTGTTGTGTAAGAGCGGCACTGGCCTGCAGTCTCATCACCAGACTGTGTTTATTTGGGTTGTTTTGGTTGCCATAGAGGGATCTGGAGT
Organism: Pygocentrus nattereri; assembly: GCF_015220715.1. Lineage (NCBI taxonomy): Eukaryota > Metazoa > Chordata > Actinopteri > Characiformes > Serrasalmidae > Pygocentrus > Pygocentrus nattereri. The sequence goes on from NC_051235.1 coordinate 6,574,713, forward strand.
TAAACCAGGACACAGTTTCAGCCACCAAATGCCAAACGTCCACATGATCTGAAAGCCCTACCTTGCTGGTGTTCAGTTAGAGATTGAGGCCTATATATTGAAGCACAGCTGGTGTAAGTCGTCCTCCAGCCATTCATTAGTGGTCAGTTTCTGACAACAGAGCCGCTCTTGTTTCCATATATTTGGGTGGTGGACTCTCAACTATCTTCTATCTCAACCATTGTTGGCTACCAATTTAGAATGAAATCTCTTTACATTGACTTGCGTTAAAGGTTCTCCTGTAAAGTTGCCATTTTGGACATACTTGCTTGTCTTTGTGGCGGCAATATTTTTTCAGCTTTTTTCCCGACTAGCTAAATAAAGGGCCCCTGTTTCTGCTGTATGTCACGCATTCCACGGACACACTTGAGGACAACATTTCCCAGCAGCCTTTGGGAGGTCATGTGACGGCCCAGTCACAACCGGAGTCCGACACGGACTCCATTTCCCAGGAGTCACAGGGGACTCACGTGACCAATGACTTAATTCAGTGCTCCTATCAGCGTTTACAATCCCCGGAGTACTAACGCGGAACACCTGTGGACTATGTCATATGACCTCTTTTAGTTAGTATATAAGCCCGGGTTTGGACTAGAATGGTTGCAAAGTATTGATTCCTTGTGATCTACTGAGCATTTTTTGGGTGACTGTCTCTTCGTGTTTTCCGACCTTTGCCTTGTCCTTTTTGTGCCATTGCCTTTCTTCTTTGCTCCGTCTTTTGACTGTGATTCTGGTTTTCCCTCTGTTTACTATTAAACCCGACCTTTTACAAGATCTGCATTTGTCTGAGTTCTGCTGCCTCGTAACACTGCATGAACAATATTAGGCTAGCTGTAAACAAAAGGCATTAAAAGTTACTTGTGCTGTACTAAAACGTCCCCAAAGGCTGTAAGCATTGGCTGTCAATAGAGCCAATTCCAAAATATTTTCACTTTCTCTTTGCCATGATGCTGAGCTCGTTCCAAATGTAGTTGATCAGCAAGACATGTTTGATGCCTGAGGTTTAACGCGTTCGTTTTAGCACTGGAGCTATGAAGCTAATGTAGCTAACAAGTAATGGAAGCTTATACCCCACCAATTAGCACTGGTCAAACGGTGTGCCTCAAACGTCACACCTGCCTCAAACCATGCTGAGCTGTAAAATCTCAAGTAGACTTGCATAAATCTATATGACACACGTACACACTGATCTGGCATGACCACCTCCTTGTTTCTACGCTCACTGTCCACTTTATCAGCTCCACTTACTGTATAGCTGCACTCTGTAGTTCTACAGTTACAGACTGTAGTCCATCTGTTTCTCTGATACTTTGTTACCCTGTTCTTCAGTGGTCAGGACCCCCATGGACCCTCACAGAGCAGGTACTATTTGGGTGGTGGATCATTCTCAGCACTGCAGTAACACTGACATGGTGGTGGTGTGTTAGTATGTGCTGTGCTGGTATGAGTGGATCAGACACAGCAGTGCTGCTGGAGTTTTCAAACACTGTGTCCACTCACTGTCCACTCTATTAGACACTCCTACCTTGTCGGTCCACCTTGTAGATGTAAAGTCAGAGACGACAGCTCATCTGCTGCACAGTTTGAGTTGGTTATCGTCTAGTCCTTCATCAGTGGTCACAGGACGCTGCCCACAGGACGCTGCCCACAGGACGCTGCTGGCTGGATATTTTTGGTTGGTGGACTATTCTCAGTCCAGCAGTGACACTGAGGTGTTTAAAAACTCCAGCAGCTCTGCTGTGTCTGATCCACTCAGACCAGCACAACACACACTAACACACCACTATGCCATCAGCGTTACTGCAGTGCTGAGAATAATCCACCACTCAAACAGTACCTGCTCTGTGAGGGTCCTTGGGGGTCCTGACCACTGAAGAACAGGGTAACAGAGTATCAGAGAAACAGATGGACTACAGTCTGTAACTGTAGAACTACAAAGTGCAGCTATACAGTAAGTGGAGCTGATAAAATGGACAGTGAGTGTAAAAACAAGGAGGTGGTCAGAACGTTATGCCTGATTGGTGTAGATTATATACTGTTCACAAAATTTAGAAAAATCTGGCTTCCAAACGGAAACCACTACTGATTTTAGCTGTGCGACCTCCCTTTACTGTATTATGACATACCGTTAGAAGTGGTGAGTAGCATTGCTAAACCAGGTGTAGGAGCCAAACTGAGGCCTGAATTTTGTCTATGCTTATAGGTAACAGTATGTCATACAGTGGTAACGGTAATATGCAGCCAGCCTTTCTGTCCGTCACACTTGTGCGCACACTTGAAAACTCTTAACATACTGCCCCCCACTTCTCTTCTGTTCAAACCTGAGCTGTCAGCACTCCTTCTGAGACCAGAAACATTAGGCTGTAATTCACTCTGCTGTCATCTCTCTCTCTCTCTCTCTCTCTCTCTCTCTCTCTCTCTCTCTCGTTATTTCTCGGCATGTCTCAGTATCTCCAGTGGTGCTGTATGTGTGTTTATCCAGATATGCTTACACTCACATATGCTTTGCTTGTGTAAGTGGACGTACGTGGGATCATCTCTCCTCTCGATGCCTGTAATAGAAGTCCAGAGCCATTGGCTGCTTCTCTCGGTGGTGTGACTGAAGCTTTAGCACTGCTTCTAGAGCTTTTAAAAGGGGTCAGGATTCAAAGAATGTGACCATAGTAAGTAATGCCAGTTAGGTAAACACTAAAAAAGACGGTTCTTTTAGAGTTCTTTGGTCAAGAACATGATTGAATATAGAACAGAGATTAACAGAGAATGTGTTTCACATGAATCTATATAGAACCTTTTTGAAAAACGCTTGCATATAGCAGCAAAAAGCATTCTTCTATTGTTACAGGTTTGACTTCAAAACAAAAGAAGAACCCTTTTTTGGTGCGATATAGAACCGTTTTCAAAAAGGTTCCATTTAGAACCATCTACAGCACATTCTTCATCAAGCTGAAGAGCCCTTGCACTATGAAAAGAAGCCTTTAATTATGCGAAGGGTTGTTGACTATTTGTGGTTCTATATAGAACCAGTTTATATTCACTAAAGAACTCTTAAAGAACTGTCTTTTGTAAGAGTGTATGTCCCAACCCGGTTCTCAACCGAGAACATGTATAAGTTAAAAAGAAGAGGAGTCCCCAAAATAGGAGTCCTTAAAACCACCTGGAAGACCTGGTAGACACCAACACTGTCCACATCAGATAAACAGAACTTAAAGCTTTCGTCTTTGAGAGAGAGGAGAAAATCAAGCTGCTTCAGATCTGAAAACATCCACAGGTTTTCATGTAATGCAACATAAAAAATGGAGTTTTTACCCCTCATCAGCCTGTAAGTCTGTAAATTAACTCTAAATCAACATGAGACTCTAATCAGGCCATAACTAATCACACATAACTCTACATGTAAACTGAACACACCAGTTAATCAACACTTAAGTCTGATCAGCATGTAACCTCAGTTAAACATGAAACACTAATCCTCTTCTATTTCTGTTTGGCATATACACTATATTTCCAAAAGTATTCACTCACCCATCCAAATCATTGAACCCAGGTGTTCCAGTCACTTCCATGTCCACAGGTGTATAAAGCCGAGCCCCTAGGCCTGCAGACTGCTTCTACAGACATTAGTGAAAGAATGGGTCGCTCTCAGGAGCTCAGTGAGTTCCAGCGTGGTACCGTGATCGGACGCCACCTGTGCAGCAAGTCCAGTCATGAAATTTCCTTACTACTAAATATTCCACAGTCTACTGTCAGTGGGATTATAACAAAGTGGAAGCGACTGGGAACGACAGCAACTCAGCCACGAAGTGGTCGGCTACGTAAAATGACAGAGTGGGTCAGCGGATGCTGAGGGGCGTAGTGCGCAGAGGTCACCAACTTCAATCTTCAATTGACTTCAAAAGTCAATCACTACAGACCTCCAAACTTCATGTGGCCTTCAGATTAGCTCAAGAACAGCGTAGAGAGCTTCATGGAATGGGTTTCCAAGGCCGAAGCAGCTGCATCCAAGCCTTACATCACCAAGCACAATGTAAAGCATGGAACGCAGTGGTGGGGACGGCCCCTTCCTGTTCCAACATGACTGCGCACCAGTGCACAGAGCAGGTCCATAAAGACATGGATGAGCAAGTTTGGTGTGGAAGAACTTGACTGGCCTACACAGAGTCCTGACCTCAACCCCATAGAACACCTTTGGGATGAAAAAGAGCAGAGACTGTGAGCCAGGCCTTCTCATCCAACATCAGTGTCTGACCTCATAAATGTGCTTCTGGAAGAACGGTCAAAAATTCCCATAAACACTCCTAACCCTTGTGGAAAGCCTTCCCAGATGAGTTGAAGCTGTTATAGCTGCAAAGGGTGGGCTGACATCATATTAAACCCTATGGATTAAGAATGGGATGTCACTCAAGTTCAGATGTGTGTGAAGCCAGACAAGCGAATACTTTTAGCAATATAGTGTAATTCTAATTAGCTTTTAACTGTGATTAACCACGTAACTCTCATCAGCATGTAACTATTATTCAACATGTAACTCTAATCGTCCTGTATCTCCAATATGCATATAACTGTAATTCCACTTGTAGCGCTTACCGGCACAATAACTGTAATCAGCATGTAACTCAGATCAACATTTAACTAATTAAACATGTAACACGCATCATTATGTAAGACTAATCAGCATGTACTCTGATCAGGAGGCAACTGCAATCAGACACGCATCTCTAATCAGTATGTAACTGTAATTCAACATTTAACACTAATTAGCATGAAATCTAAACAGGGTGTACGAGCAATTCAACATATAACTATTCATCATGTTACTCTAATCAATATGTAACTGTAATTAAACACGTATCTCTAATCATCATGTAACGCTAATCAGAGTGTAACTGTAATTAAACACGTATCTCTAATCATCATGTAACTCTAATCAGAGTGTAACTGTAATTAAACACGTATCTCTAATCATCATGTAACGCTAATCAGAGTGTAACTGTAATTAAACACGTATCTCTAATCATCATGTAACTCTAATCAGAGTGTAACTGTAATTAAACACGTATCTGTAATCATCATGTAACTCTAATCAGAGTGTAACTGTAATTAAACACGTATCTCTAATCATCATGTAACTCTAATCAGAGTGTAACTGTAATTAAACACATAACTCTAATCAATATGTAACTGTATGTAACGAATCACTGCATAACTAATTAGTGTGTAACTGGAATTCAACATGTAACTCTAAACATGGCATAACTGTAATTAAACACACAACTGTGATCAGCATGTAACTTTAATTAAACGTAACTAATCAGGACGTAATTAAAATCAGCATGTAACTGTTATTAAAGAATTGATTGTTGTGTAACACTAATCACCACATAACTAATGACACATGTAACTGATTAAAAAGGAAACTGTAATTTAACATCTAACTCTAATCATCATGTAACGCAATCACCGTGTAACTCCTGATCACGCGCTTCATCAGCATGCAAGTGTTATTGAGCATCTAACTCCAATCAGCAGGTAACTTCTAACCTGTAACCGTAAATTAGCATATAACACTAACTCGGTATTCAGGAGCGTTTTGTCTGGCCTTGTCCATCAAGACTGGCCTAGAACAACACTGGCACCAGCACAGAGAAAACACTCCACACATCAGTGCTGCCACGGAAACAACATGAGGTGAGTTTAAAGTGCTTGAAGCAAAGTTACGCAAGAGCCCAGGTGCTACTGTTTAACAGCCTTATCTAACAATCACACACACACACACACACACACACACACACACACACACACACACCTCTGGTTCGGTGGCGCATGCTGTTCCATGCATATTTACGCAGAGTTGAAAAACATGAACATAATGTTCATGAAAAAAAAATCCATTTCCCTTTTTCTCTTACAGAGAATAAATACAGGGCATTTCTGTGGGTGAGTTATGTGGATCTGTACATATTTGGGATGACAGAGGAGGAAAAGCAAGGACACAAAGGAAAAAAACAACAATTAGTCACTCACTGACCGCCAGGGCAAGAGATACACGGACCCTCACAAACTTGTATACTAGTGTGTGTGTGTGTGTGTGTGTGTGTGTGTGTGTGTATTCTCCAAATGGGTCCAGTGTTTTCGACCCCTTGGAACAGGAAGTGGTACCTAGCGACTAGATGAAAACACAGGAAGTCCAAACTGCGTTCCTCACATTCCAGCATTGTCTCAAAGCACGCACACACACACGTTTCAGGAGACGGACCACCACATATGCAAAAAACACGCAAGACAATAGCTGACACACACAGCGCCGGCCACGAAGACAAACATCAGAAAGTGTGTGTCTACAGAACAGAGTTTCCGAAGAAAGGCTACATAAGCATTTCTATCACCTGCGCACGCAGACGAGACGCCTGCAAACAGAACTCAAAAAGAATTCTGGCCCACAGAAACACTGAACTGAACAGAGCTATGGCCTGAATCAATCCTGACCCAAAGAAAACCCTCTTCCAACAGAACATCGGTAAAACATGACCACTGGCCCACATAGAGTCACATTCCTAATAGAACCCTAGACCAAAAAAAGATGGGCCCAAAAAGGATCACAGTCCAAACAGAACACATGTTCAATAAAGACTCAGAACCACAGTCCAAAGAAACCAAGGCCAAGAGAAACCTGCCCAAGCAGGATTATAGTCCAAATAGAACCTGAACCAGAATGAAGACTGGCTCAAAACAGAATCATAGTCCAAACAGAAACTGAACTCTAATTTAGGTCCAAGCAGAATCAAGGTCCAAATAGAACACAAGCCCAAATGAAGACTGGTCCAAACAGAACCACAGTCCAAAAAGAGCTTGAGTCCAAATGAAGACTGGCCCAAACAGAATCATGGTCCAAACAGAACCTGAGCCCAAATCAAGACTCGCCCAAACAGAATCAGAGTCCAAATAGAACATTAGTCCAACTAAAGACTGGCCCAAACAGAAACATAGTCCATAAAGAACCCAAGCCCAAATGAAGACTGGCCCAAAGAGAATCTTAGTCCAAACAGAACCTGAGCTCAAGTGTAAATTGGCCCAAGCAGAGTCAAGATCCAAGTAGAACGCAAGACCAATTGAAGACTGGCCCAAACAGAACCACAATCTAAATAAAACCTAAGCCCAAATGAAGACTGGTCCAAACAGAATCGTGGTCCAAAAAGAGCCTGAGTGCAAATGCAGATTGGCCCAAACAGAATCTTGGTCCAAAAAAACCTGAGCTCAAATGAAGACTGGGCCCAAACAGAGTCATAGTGCAAAGAGAACCTGAGCTCCAATGAAGACCGGCCCAAACAGAATCACAGCTCAAAACACCCAAGAGCAAATAAATACTTCCACAATCAAAACTCTGGCCCAGAAAAGATCCTCACCCAAATAAGTAAGAGGCCCAAATACATAATGGCACAGGTAGAACCCAGATCCAGGATATTTCATTATAAGATGTATTTGAAATACAGATTTTTTTGGCTGAACCCTAAATTAATTCTGCACCACACAAAACTCTGGTCCAAATGTATACCAGCCCAAACGAAACCTTGGCCCAAATAAAACCCTGGACAAAATGAATCGTGGCTCAGTTTAAACCTGGGCTAAACAGAAGCCATTCCTAAATTAACACTAACCCAAACAGACATTTGGTCCATTCAAACCTAGACCAGAAGAACAGATCACAGAGACTTATGGCAAGGTGTTTGTTTTCTGATCTGAGCTGAGATAGCTGACGGCATTTTGCTCCCTCAGAAATAACTCACATTCGCGTCATTTGGGAGGCATGTATTGTGAAAGACTGACTTGTGGCCACCCTGTGATGAGATAATATGTTAAGTTAATAATGAACATCCTCGTTTACTTCTTGCTTTGCTGTCATTTCCTTCATTTCGATAAAAACCACAATGAATGTGCAGTTTTATTTTTAGGGGTCCAAGCACTTTTTGTACTGCATGGTTTTATTGTAAACAGACCTCACTGCGAGCATGAAGTACCAACTGTAAATATATATTCAAACATATAATTTCAAAATATTCCCATTTTAAACCTGCATAAACATATAATCCCCTAGTGTCTTCATGTCTCTTGTCCCTGTTTTTCTCAAGTCTTTCGAGAGTGACGTTATTTTCTTAGAAAGTCTCTACTCTGGCATCTGCACAGTCAGCTGTGCTTCTTAATATGATTCTCACCCCTCCTCCCTCTCTTCCTCTCTGCCATGTCTTTCTGTTCTTTGCTAACTCTGCATCTATCCCTAACTCCTATTTCCCCTTGTTCATATGTCCACTTATTCTCTGTCCCTCCACTTTCCTCTTTCTGGTTAGAACAGGACTGGATCAGTCTGTTGTGTTAAAATAGCAGCATTTTATTTTTTAGCATGGAAGAAAAAACAGAGGGTTAGATGCCCCCTTATTGCACACGTTGTACAAGTTTATTTTTCAATAATATGCATAAATGTAAGACAAGTAACTGTAAATCAGCACGTAATTGTAATGTGTAAAACCCATTCTATGGAGTGATGAATCACGCTTCTCTATCGGTCAGTCTGATGGACAAGTCTGGGTTTGGCGAATGCCAGGAGAACATTACCTGCCTGTCTACACTGCACCAACTGTAATGTTTGGTGGAGGAGGGATAATGATATGGGACTGTTCCACAAAGCAAGGTCCGTAAAGTCATGGCTGGGTGAGATTGATGAGGAAGAACTTGACTGGCCCTCAAAGAGCCCTGACCTCAACCCCATCAAACACCTTTGGGATGAATTACAACCCAAATTAAATGAAGTTGGGACGTTGTGTAAAACATAAATAAAAACAGAATACAGAATTTTTTGCAAATATTCACTCATTTTGAATTTGATGCCTGCAACATGTTCCAAAGAAGTTGGGTCAGGGGCATGTTTACCACTGTGATACATCACCTTTCCTTTTAACAACACTCAATAAGCGTTTGGGAACTGAGGACACTAATTGTTGAAGCTTTGTAGGTGGAATTCTTTCTCATTCTTGCTTGATGTACAACTTTGATGTACAAGTTGTTCAACAGTCCGGGGTCTCTGTTGTCGTATTTTGCGCTTCATAATGCGCCACACATTTTCAATGGGAGATGGGTCTGGACTGCAGGTTGGCCAGTCTAGTACCCGCACTCTTTTACTACGAAGCCACGCTGTTGTAACACGTGCAGAATGTGGCCTGGTATTGTCTTGCTGAAATAAGCAGGACGTCCCTGAAAAAGACGTTGCTTGGATGGCAGCAGATGTTGCTCCAAAACCTGTGTGTACCTTTCAACATTAATGGGGCCTTCACAGTTGTGCAAGTTACCCATGCCATGGGCACTAACACACCCCCACACCATCAGAGATGCTGGCTTCTGAACTTTGCGCTGATAACAATCCGGACAGTCCTTTTCCTCTTTGGCCTGGAGGACACGACGTCCATGATTTCCAAAAACAGTTTGAAATGTGGACTCGTCAGACCACAGGACACTTTTCCACTTTGCGTCAGTCCATCTCAGATGAGCTCGGGCCCAGAGAGCCGGCGGCGTTTCTGGGTGTTGTTGATATGTGGCTTCGCTTTGCATGGCAGAGTTTTAACTTGCACTTGTAGATGGAGCGACGAACTGAGTTCACTGACAGTGGTTTTCTGAAGTGTTCCTGAGCCCATGTGGGAATATCCTTTACAGAATGATGTCGGTTTTTAATGCAGTGCTGCCTGAGGGATCGAAGGTCACAGGCATTCAGTGTTGGTTTTCTGCCTTGCCGCTTACTCGCAGAGATTTCTCCAGATTCTCTGAATCTTTTGATGATATTATGGACTGTAGATGATGAAATCCCTAAATTCCCTGCAATTGCATGTTGAGAAACGTTGTTCTTAAACTGTTGGACTATTTGCTCACGCAGTTGCTCACAAAGTGGTGAACCTCGCCCCGTCCTTGCTTGTGAACGGCTGAGCCTTTCAGGGATGCTCCCTTTATACCCAATCATGACACTCACCTGTTTCCATTTAACCTGTTCACCTGTGGAATGTTCCAAAGAGGAGTTTTTTCAGCATTCCTCAACTTTCCCAGTCTTTAATTGCCCCTGTCCCAACTTCTTTGGAACATGTTGCAGGCATCAAATTCAGAGTGAGTGAATATTTGCAAAAAACAAAGTTTATCCGTTTGAATATTAAATATCTTGTCTTTGTAGTGTATTCAATTGAATATACGTTGAAAAGGATTTGCAAATCATTGTATTCTGTTTTTATTTATGTTTTACACAACGTCCCAACTTCATTGGAATTGGGGTTGTAGAATGGAGACTGCGCATCAGTCCAACACAAATGCTCTTCTGGATGAATGAGCTAAAATTAGTAAAGCTAATTCAGCATGTAACTCTAATCAGCATGGAACTGTTATCATCTTGCAATGCTAATCCAGCTTTTAACTATAATTAGCACACAATGCTACTTTAGCATGTAACCCATGCATAGTACAGAACAGGCCCTGTTATTTTCTCCCTTGGATTCCGTTTTTTTTTAGCTCCATGTCCCCTTCTACCAGAGCGCCCTCTATGACCTTAGAAAGTTTGCTCGCTCTCTCTCTGATTTACTGTGATAGCTCCATTAGAGGTGATGAAGTGATCATTAGTGCTGGGGCTAATCGCCTCTCTCCTGCACACGAGGTGTCTTACTTATAATGAATGTGTCTGTCTCGGTCTCACACACACACACAAAACGGTCCTCATCAGTCTCCATGTGGCTATATAAAGAGCTCTACTCTATCACCATATCCGCCAGAGAGAGGGGGACAGAGGAAGAAAGAAAGGGAGAGACAGAGGAAGAGAGATATTAATACTGCATACACACACTAACTTTAGCTCGGAGTGGCGCCGAGCTCTGACTCTTCTGGAGGTTTTGCTGTAGTTTGTCAGCAAGATAAATGAGAAGACACCTCAGTGAGCTTTAAAAGCTAACACAGTTGAAGGCTACCACAAAACGCTATTCAGCTAGAGCTGTCTGAGGACGTTAAAGAGGCACTGAATTAGATCATGAATCCAATTTATACGCTTTTACAAAGGTGCTCAGTCAGCCACGCTTGGTGTCTGAAGTTTAGCTTTGCACTGGAGCTACAAGGCTTACATAGATAACAAGAAATGGAAGCTTAAAAACAACACAATTTGGGTCATATTTATAACCCAGTGCTGTGTCACTACTATCAGGGACATTATAAGTGAAGCGACTGGCCACTGGTTGAAATGTGAAAGCTCATAACACTCGACATGGTGTCTGTTTATGGAGAAAGTCCCACCTTTCTCCACAAACAGCCAATCAGTTTGCTGGTTACGTGAGCAAAGAAAGGTCAAAAATATTGTGGCGACAGCAGCAAAAGCCCCCTTGTGGAGACCTGCACTGGCACAGTAGCCATAACAACCCAATAAAAGATGCTTTTTGTGCGTTACTGAGTCGAACACTACAAAATATTTATGAGGTTTACGTCTGTGTCACGATTGGCTCCTCCCAGTCCTGTCCATGTGCTTTTGTTTTCATTGAGTTCTTCCTGGTCCTGCCCCCTTGTTTTTAGACCCTGCCCTTGATTACTTCCACCTGCATTTGGTTAGCCACCTGTGTCTTGGTAGCCCGTTGTATTTAAGCCCTGTGTTTGTCCTAGGTTGTTGCTGGTCTTTGTATTATCTTGTGGTCTTTGTTCGATCCTGTGGTGTTTCCAGTCTGTGTTTATGTCTGTCCCTCGATACCCCCGTATTGGCTCCTTGACCCTGGACTGTCAAGACCCCGAGTATGGATTTGCCCATAATAAGTCTCGCTTATCTCAGCACATGCGTCCGCCTCATCATCGCTCCACCACATTACAGTCTGATTTTGTCAATGATTTCAAATCTGTATTCGCAACAGTAATTCGGCCTTCAGTTTTGAGCATTTTGGTTTCGTCCCATTCAAAGAGATGTAATCTGATTGTATGGCTGGAAATAACTGCCCGGCGGCATTGCAAAGATCGCTGCTGAGGACATATTTGACTGACGTCACAGTAGCCACCGCTGTTATGTTGCGGCGATGACCGTGATGACAGCGATGCTCATAGAGCTATTATTTGTACACTGTTAGTTAATAAAGTATTCTGACAGATAAAATATAGCCATTATGTTATTCACGGTTCATGGCTGTAAAAACAAGATGGAGTTTAATAGTTACCCAGCTGTCTGACATCATGAAGGGAAAGATCTGCACCAGCCAAGGAGGAATCTTTAGAAAAAACTTTCAGCCATGTCCACATAACATTACATTGCATAGCATGTGCTCCCGCCAGTCTGTCACAGGTACCCAGATAGTAAGCATATATCGGTCCACTACTTGATGAGATCCACTGCTGGTCCACCCTTGGACCACCTAGATTACTGTCCTGTAAATAAAGTCTAACTAGTTTTAATCTTCTCAAACAGATTTTAAGCATGCACAGACTTTTATTTTGTAAAGTAAACTGACATACATTACATGTCCATACACACAGCTCTTTGTCGAATTCTTCACCCGTCGGTTTGTTCATTTGTCGTCTGCAACTCTTTTCGTCAGTGACTTTTTTCGCCCAGTTACCGTCACATAAGCTGGATAATGATCTTAGTTCTGTAAGGGGGCGGAGCAGGCTAGGAGTGTTGGACATAGAGCTGTCAATCAAGCCGCTTATTAGCCATGACCACATAGTGCTGATAGGCCTGATCAGCGATGTTTAAGCCATGCTTGATCATATTTATATCTTACATTTTCCATTCCAATTTCAAACGGCTGGCTGTCTGAAATAAAACCAGTGTTTAGTATCATACAAACATTTTAAATATTTTTTCAAACACTTAATATTTTACTTCATAGTTCCATTTCAGTGCATGGAAATAAATGCCTCTGTGCTTTGGAAATCCACCTTGCTTCAGTATGACTTCCAGTGAAAAAGCATGCTAAAGTGACTGTTACCTCAAAGCAGCTAGCGCATTAGGAGCTTTAAAGGCTTAAAGGATCCTCTCACCCTCAGCTACGGTCAGGAAACAAGATCAGAAAAGCTAACGTAATTAATTTGAAACCCAAAGACTGACAGTAAATGTGTCATCCACATAAAAGCAATAAGTGCTGTCATGCTGGTTGAACAGCATACCAGCAACCAAAACAAGGGACATCAACGACGACAGTGTTCGGAAGATAGTTTGGCAGTGTTTACTAATGAACATGTAGGCACACACTGAGTATTTAGATGTTTTTCTTCCAATATCTTGGTAAAGTAACTCTCAAATAAGTATCAAGATTGGTATAAACACTCTGAACCAAGTTCCCGGTTGTTGTGACTTTAATGATGAATTGACCTATAGTGACCTAACATTAATCATTAGTATCACAACACAAACTTTTAAAAAATGTTTACAATACATATCTTTGATGCAATTGTGGCATCAGAGCATGCCTGCGTTCCATTTAGTTAAAAAATGTTAGGTAGGGTGTTTGGAAAAAGTTTGTACATATTAGGTTCTGTGTTTATTCACTGTGGACTATTCTGGAGGGTGGGGCTGTGTGTGTGTGTGTGTGTGTGTGTGTGTGTGTGAGAGAAGTGGGCAACAAGACTGAGTTTCAGTGAAGGAGATGTGAGCTGTTTGCCCTCCGTGATTTCTATTTGTTTGCTGAATTTTCATCTAAAGCTTCGCTATGGACACCAACCTTCTCTCATGTGAATTTCTGGTGAGATCCCCTGACGTCATAATGGTGTCAGAAGTGGTATGTTGGGTGTGCACCAGCACCCGGAGCCAGTGGTGTTGCATTGGCACTGCATGGCTCCATACCCAGGATCGGGAGGGGCACTCAGGGCCCTCCAGAACAATGCCTCCTCCCATGATTCAACCCATGCTCCCCACCTACACAGAAAACTCCTCCAGGCTCCCCAGCGTCACCAGAGTGCCACTGACACCCTTCACCAGGTTCAGAATCTCCTCAACACCCCTCCGTGACCCTGGAAGACCACAAAATCCTGATGGCCACAGCAAACAGCCCAGAAGCCGAGGCAAAGTTTGGTTTGCAGTGTGGGGTCTGTAACTGTATAAAGCAGCATTCAAGAACCACTGTGGACTGATCAGCAGATTCACATTACATATATTTAATGTAGTTGACAGTTTACATGCAAACAGAGCACACACACACACACACACACACACACACACACACACACACACACACACACACACACACACACATTTACACACCACAGAGAGTAAGAAAAGAAAGAGGTCTTGTTTCCGTCACTTCCAAACTCCTCTTCCAAGTCCTGATTATCAATACAGCCCCTTGAGGGAGAAGGGGAGAGAGAGAGAGAGAGAGAGAGAGAGAGAGAGAGAGAGAGAGAGATGAACTATGAAGCATTGAAGAATGTGCTGGGGAGCACATGAGAGAAGAGGAATGGAAAGATGAGAAGAATACAAGTGGAGTAGAGTGAAAAGAAAATTAGAGTAGAGAAGAGTAAAGAGGAGAACAGAAGAAAAGAAAAAGGAAAAATTAAAGAAAAGTGAGCCAAAGAGATTATTTTATACAATTTATGTACTTTTTACATAATTTTGCATTTGTCTTTGAAATTAATTTATTTTTGAAGTAATTTTGATAGACCATATAGTGTAATGTCATAAAATAAAATATACAAAATTGTACTATGCATAGTGGAAGTCATAATCAACAATGCCCAGAAACGCCACTGACCTCTCTGAAGCTCATGTGATGGACTGGAAATGAAAATGTTGATTTGATTAATCAAACTGTCAGTTTATTTAACTTATAATAATGGATGTTGACCATCCAGACTGTTACCGGTGTAAAGTTCAAAAGCCAGCATCTGTCCTGGTATTGGGGTTATTAGTGGGATGGTATTACCTGCACATCTGTGAAGGCACAATTAACATTGAACACCTTTTGGAGCAACACATGTTGCCTTTTAAATGTCATCTTTTCCAGGGACATCCATGCTTATTTCAACATGACAACACCAAGAAACACGCTGCACGTTCTACTACAACAGCATGGCTGTGTGCAGGTGCTAGACTGACCTGCCTGCAGTCCAGATCTGCCTCCCATAGAAAACATGCCTTCCTAAGCTTGTAAGTTGACTTGTATAACAGAAGAATGGCAAAAAAATTACCCCTTTCAAGACTGGATCAGTTTGTGTCTTCTGTCCCCAAACTTTTATTAAGTGTGGTTAAAAGGAAAGACCCACACTGGCTGTGTTTACATGCCAAGATATTTACAAGTCTGACTGAATACATTCACATCATAGATTAAGACTGAGGTGTTTATGCTCACTTTACTCAACAATCTACTGGAAAATCTCTGTGTACATGCTCACTACAAGTAATCTGATCCAAAATGACACGTATGCATAGAGAAACACTCGGTGTAGACGTTACCATGACAACGACCATCACATGAGTCCAGTCAGAGTGAGATGAGCAGCAGTGAGCAGTGCTTGTGTTTTTAATGACTTTATAATGATGTCAGACTCAGGAAAACGTCCTTCACATATCTTTATTAAAGAAGGCAGAGAGGAAGATGTCGTGTTCTGAGACACATAAGCTGGACATCCGTCCCACCGCCGTCTTTTAAAGATCACAGCATGAACTTTGTCACCTCTGCAGAGCAGTTTCTTCTCCGCCATGTTGAACGTTATAAACTTTCACTGTGACGCACATGCGCAGAATGTACTTTTCCAATAGGGAATGTAATCGGATACAGGCGTTTACATGGACATTATTCTTCTATTTAACAGATTATTTACAGGATTACCCACCTCATTCAATCGGATAGAAACTGTGTTCCAAATGGCCTCCATCGCACCATTATAATCAAGTCTATTCTGTTTGATGTGTTTACATGGACGTTTTCTATTCTGATTGAACTATTAGTTGGATTATTAACAGATTATTAGGCTGCATGCAAACATGGCAAGTGATAAACGTGTTCCTGTCCCAACTTTTTTGGAATGTGCTTCAGGCCTCAAATTTGCAATGAGTATTTATTTACAAAAAGTTCATAAAGCATCAAAAATGGTTATAAACACAGATCAAACAGAATTCACTAATCACTGCTTTCTGTTTTATTACCATTTCACATACTGTTCTAACTTTTGGAATTGGGTTGGTATCTAAGTGCACTGAGCACAAACAGAACCGTATAATTCTAAGCAGTCAAACCAGAAATGTAAAGCTAATGAGTTGCTAGCTAGGTGTTTTGTCTGTTTAGCCCTCGGCCGACCATAAACATTACACTTTGGCAGCCCAAGGCAAAACGTTTGGGCACCCCTGGTTAAGAGATCAATAAAGAAGAGTATATAAGTGAAGGAATATATTAGTATATAAGTGAAAAAGAGTTGAGTAGATGAGAAATGAAAGAAAAATAGAAAATATGAAAAAAAAATTTAAAAAGGCAATCAGATAGAGATGAAAGAGCAAAGAAAAAAGTGGATACTGGTAGGGGAGAAAGGGAGAGATGAATATTTTGAGTGGCAGCTATGGGGGGCTCTCAGAATGAGGGTTAAAGAAAGAGAGAGAGAGAGAGAGAGAGAGAGAGAGAGAGAGAGCGCGAGAGAGCGAGAGAGAGAGAGAGAGCGAGAGGTGAAGAGAGAAACATAATAAATCCTTAGGGACTCCACCATAAACATCTGTTCCACCAGATGTTCCAAACGAGAGGGAGGAAAAGAGACAGAGATGCAGGTACAAGCATGTAACGCATATGTGCACGTGTTTTAAAGCACTTACAGATGCAGCTACAGTTGCAAGAGGTGCATATCTCTGACCTCAGAATGATTCAATTATATTACGATTCTTTACGAAACGATTCAAAGAATTATCTTAGATTTCACAACAAGCAATTTGATTTGGCTCTTATTTGTACCATTCAGGATTATTTTTAAAAATGAATGGCATGCATTAACGTGTCCACTACTTTTTACATACATTGAAATGTCTGGTTACCCTTAAATTGTGTCAAAATGTCATGATGAATAGACTAAAAGAAATAGTTTAAAATGACTTGGAAAACATTGTTACATTAACTCCCATAATTGCACATTGCTTTTTTAACTTCTCCTGTAAAGTTAACCTTTTGGAGTTTTGTCCCAATATTCCAGTTCTGATTGCCATCTTTAATTTGGACATAAAACTGTAATTAACCCAGTAAAAAAAGAAAAGAATTGCGGATGTCATGCAAACTTTACCACCTGAAGTACCTTAGCCTGATATCTTCTTTGGCCTGAGGCTGTTTGAAGTGGCTAGTTTCGCCTGCTAAACGAGAGCTGAGACATGATTTTCTCGAGGCCTGAAGCTGTTTTGCAAGGTTGTTATAAAATGTACACTATATCATACAGGTGGCTTTCTGTACAGGCTTGATGTCTACCTGAAGCATAGAGCGCATTCAACCACAGCAGCTCAACAGGCCAGAGGTGAAGGTATAGATGGGCTTGGAGAGACCAAACCCACCCCACCCCAAAAAAAAAAAAAGCTGACAGGACTCAAACAATTACAAAACATTAGGTTGTCATGGGCAAAAAGGCACTGAATTCTGGCAATCCTTATTATAATAATATAAAATATTATTATTTGTCCATTTCCGAGAAATGGACAAAGCTTTTCTTTTATTGTCAAAAAAATCAGCAAACTGGGTGGGATGGCATGGGGGACCACAAGCTTATCCACAACACATTCCCATAATAATTAATGGTCACAACGTACAGATGTGTTTGTACACCACTAACATGCAAAACATGAGAACATGCTAAAAGAATCCAGTCAGACTAAAAAAAGCTCCTGCCAAAAACACAGTCCCCGATTCTGCCTCCATCCACTGTTGTTGCCTTAGAGAATAACACATATGTATGAGATCTGGCACAGGATCCAGCTCCAGGTGCGCAACAGGTAAAGTTTAAAAAAAAAACATCAAAAGCAGCTCAGTGTGGAGTTTACCTCACTCACGCAGGGCTTCACAGGCTCTTGACTGCACACGTGAGCAGCACTTACAAGTGCTGAGGGTTGAAAGTGAATCTGTCTCTTTATCTCTCACTCCTTAATGGTATAATCATATCCATCTCTCTCTTTCTTTCTCGTTCCCTCTCTGGGATGAAACGACTACTCCACCTACTTCCACCCTCATATAGACCCTAAATGCCTGAAGGAATGAACACGCAGATACACATATACACTGTCTGTAGTGTTTCAAATGTAAGGTTGTCTTGGACAAAGGCACTAAGTTCTGTCATCCTTATGTCAAAAATCGGCAAATGGGGTGGGGTGGCATGGGGGGCCACAAGCTTATCCATGGTATGGTCCCATATTAACTAGTCAGTTCCCACAGCTGGCAGGGAGAAAAACTCCCGACTGCAATCTGATGTATAGATCTCTGGCTTGTGACTCACTAAAACTGTGTCACTGAGAAGTCCCCAGCTTGTGGCAAACACAACCTTTGCTACTATGGTACAAAGTCCTCAGCTCACAATCATTCAACTCTACTGTTGTGATGCACAATCAAACTAGGCAAACTCAGCTATCACAGTTAGAAGTGTCCCCAGCTCATGGTCTAGTCAATACTGCTTACCATAGTAAAAAGTGGCCCCAGGTTTTGGCCTAGTCAACATTGGCTGCCACAGTGAGAAGTGTCCCCGTTTCGTGGCCCTGTCAAACTCAGCTATCACAATGAGAAGTGACCCCATCTCATGGCCTAATCAAACCCAACTATCACAGTGAGAAGTGCCCTCAGCTCGTGGCCCAGTCAAACTCAGCTATCACAATGAGAAGTGACCCCATCTCATGGCCCAGTCAAACTCAGCTATCACAATGAGAAGTGACCCCATCTCATGGCCTAATCAAACCCAACTATCACAGTGAGAAGTGACCCCATCTCATGGCCTAATCAAACCCACCTACCACAGTGAGAAGTGTCCTCAGCTCGTGGCCCAGCCAAACCCACCTACCACAGTGAGAAGTGTCCTCAGCTCGTGGCCCAGCCAAACCCACCTACCACAGTGAGAATTGTCCTCAGCTCGTGGCCCAGCCAAACTCAGCTATCAGAGTGAGAAGTGACCCCATCTCGTGGCCTAATCAAACCCAACTATCACAGTGAGAAGTGACCCCATCTCATGGCCTAATCAAACCCACCTACCACAGTGAGAAGTGTCCTCAGCTCGTGGCCCAGCCAAACCCAACTATCACAGTGAGAAGTGTCCTCAGCTCATGACTCCACTACAGCAATGAAGTGTCCCCATCGTTTTTCTCAGCCACTGCATTGAGAAGGGTCCGCATTCCATGGCCTAGTCAAAATCTGCTACCACAGTGGGAAGTGTTCATGGCTCGCAGCCTACTCAGGCTCCACTACCACAGTGGGTAGCTCTAATAACCACGGTTCACCACTGGTATATGGTCATTTTTTTCTGTATTTATTTTTATTGAAATTAATTTAACATCGACAACAGCACCAAGAGTAACTCCATGTGGTGCTCTGGTACATTAAGAGTAAACTGTTAAATCTTCTTATCCAACTGATGTATAAAGATCCCCATGCTAAATATAAAAAGCCCCAAACTCACCTAAACAGACTAGACCCTCTAAATAGACTATACTCTCAGAAATATCTCGGTCAGCTTTACATTTTATTGATAAAGGTTTCATTTTGCGGATGCATTTTCTGACCTGTTTCTATGGACTAGTTTCTCAGTTTTCCAATCCCATCATTTTAAACAACATAACTGGCTGCCTTGAATAGAGTAAAGGCAGAGATACTGGTAGGCCTTTTGAATAATGTGTTCTGTGATCAGCTGTTTCTTTCTACTGAAATTACCAAAAGGGTGCTTGGGTTTCCCCTTGTACTGTAATGAGTAATGGGATCATGAGTAATGACTATCCTTAAAATGTAGTACACAACAAAAGTGTCCATTAATCAGTCCATATGGAACACAGGCCATTGGGTTCATATGTATTGGTCATTGCATTGTTTTCCTCCTGAGCAAAAGTTTGCTGTTATGTATTCACTTTTTTAGTATGTTTTTTAGAATACTTTATAATTAAAGGAGCATTATGGCTAAAATGAAAGGAATCACTGCTACATATATGTTAACCATACCTAAAGCCTACTTGCCTCCTACAGTGGTGTCAGAATAGTGGTAAAGGTGAGAGTTTCTTAGTTAAAAGACAAAGAAACTCCCTTGAGATGATGTCATTTGAAAGTGGGAAGAACTTCTGAAAAACTGCAAGGCCTCTAGAGTGGATGCAGTCAACAGTCTCTCAGGAAATGAGGTAATAGTTTAGTAGAATCCTGGAAATTTACCCATTTTCAAATTCGCTGTCAGATGCCTTTCCTAAGAACATGCCACAAAAAACTGAAACGTCTTAAAATGCCATTTTAACTTCAAATTGAATCGTGTGATTTGGTCCGTTGAGACACAAAATTGAACATATTGGTCATGAATTAAAAAAGCCCCTGACAACCCACTGTTAAATATGATGGTGGATCATTAACGTTTTGGGACTGTTTTGCTGCTAAGGGTCCAGGGGCACAATGTCAATGGCATAATGAAGTCCACAAAATACCAGAGAATTTCAGGCCAGAAAGCGCTTTCAACATGATAATGATCCCAAACTCGCATCAAAAACCACAATGAAATCAAGTCTTGCAATGGTCCCTTTCTCCAGATTTGAACCCAACTGGAAACCCATTGTGTGTATTAAGGAGGAAGCTTCAATGAAAGCTGTTTAAAATAAAATATCTTTTGGTCATATTTAATATACTGATTTTGGCTTATTTTCACAAAGGGTGCTAATAATTCTGAAGCTGACCGAACATGAGGGAGGGTTGTTTTTTCCTGCTAGCTGGTACAAGCCAAATAGCTAATGGAGCAATGTATGTCTGTATTTAGTAGCCCCTATATGCCATGAGAGGGGGTAGATGGGGAATCCCAATTGTAAGACATATGACATATTTGAGTAATGCATGATGAGCACTGTAGGGAGTGAAGATAAACAAATGACAGATAAATAAACCATAAATCTACAGCATTAAATTCTTTGAATTCCTTTAAAACATGAGCTTCTTTTTTAGAGGTCAGCAATGTGGCACTGACATCTAGTGGAGAATAGTAGCACTGCAACTGAATAAGTCTTACCAACATTATTATTTTTGCTATTACTTTAATTAGTAGTAGTAGTACTGTTGTTGATATTGGTCTATCAAGCTGAAATGACTACAGATGAATTTACTTAACGTGAATTCAAAGTCTTGATTGACTTGGTCTCATTTAGAGTCAGAATGGTTAAAATCAATTCATTTTGGGCAATCCATGTACCCATCATGCATTTCTACGTCCTCCAGGCAAGTGTCCAGCAAAACATCTGGGGCAGCATCACCACTCGACCCAGGTTTCTGCTGGTACCCCTCTGAGCAAGGCTGAACCTCATTATAGAAGTTAGAGGTGAGGCACATAAATCTACTGTTGCTCAAGAGGACTTCAATTCCCATGAGCCCCTGGTGTACAGAAGAACATGCTGGAAATGTAGGATAAGGGACACTGTCTTTTGCCTGGTTGTGTTCAGTTAAGTGGGGCGATCCAGTCACACCACCCTCCTCCTGGGACGTCTGCTGGTGTGGTGAAGTGCTGTCGGCAGCAGAGGGCGCTGTGGCATCTTCATATTCCCACTCACTGAAAAAAAAAAACAAGATGGTCAGCCACAGTCAGAGAATTTATTGAGAGGAGAGTTGCCACTCAGTGTTTGAGTTTTGACATTTTTTAAATAGTTTAATACTTTTTTAGTTTTTTAAAATTCAATGGTGATTTTCTATCTTAATGTGAACAGAGTCTATACTGTATTAGGCCTGAATGCACATCTGATACATCAATAGCTAATTTCAGTTAAAGGTTTTGATATGTGGGAGAAATTTGGTCTATTCCAGCGGTCAGCGACATGAAACATGAAGCTTTGCTGAGCTTTCTAACACACAGTTTCAACAATAAATCGTCTTAAACGTTGGAGTTAATTCATAAACGGTTAATTTACCCTTTAACCCTGAAGGTTGACGTGCAGACTGCTGGTCACACAGCAACACAGACAACAATCACGTCTACCTAGCAGCTAACAAAACGGCAAACGAACAAGGTTTAGGACAAACCTCGAAAATTTAGAGATGAATTGACAGACTTATTGAACTTAGTCACTCCAGCTGTCATGAAGCTGAAATCAGGCTTCTTGTTTGAATTTTCCTGTTCCACCTTAAATGGTGCAGCAGTTACAGGCACTATTTAAGGTGGAACAGGAAAGTTCTGAAAAAAAAGAAAAAAAAAAGCTGGCAAACAAGAAGCTGACCTCAGCTGAGTCTCGTAAAAACTTGAATGTTGAGAGACATTTCAGAAGAAACTGCACTAAATTTATGGAAAAAGTTTCCTGCTGGAGATGCAAGAAAAGCAGCTACAGCTGAGCTAAAGCTTAAAGCAGAGCAGAGAAAGTCTTTGTTTTTGGTTATGTTATATTTTTTAGCCAATATTAGTACAATAGCACATACTGAGACGAACATTATATTGCCAAAAGTATTCTCTCGTCTGCCTTCACAAGCATATGAAATTGAGTGACATCCCATTCTTAATCCATAGGATTTAATATGATGTCGGCCCACCTTTCGCAGCTACAACAGTTTCAACTCTTCTGGGAAGGTTTTCCCACAGTGTTTAGGAGTGTGTTTATGGGAATTTTTGACCGTTCTTCCAGAAACACATTTCTGAGGTCAGACACTGATGTTGGACAAGAAGGCCTTGAAGTGTCCACTCTAATTCATCCCAAAGGCTGAGCCCAACTACTGAAAAACATGGTGATGTAAGGCTTGGATGCAGCTGCTCGGCCATGGAAACCCATTACATGAAGCTCTCTATGCTGTTCTTGAGCTGATCTGAAGGCCACATGAAGTTTGGAGGTCTGTAGTGATTGACTGCAGAAAGTTGGTGACCTATGTCCCTCAGCATCCGCTGACCCGCTCTGTCATTTTACGTGGCCGACCACTTCGTGGCTGAGTTGCTGTCGTTCCCAATCGCTTCCACGTTGTTATAATACCATGACAGTTGACTGTGGAATATTTAGTAGTGAGGAAATTTCACGACTGGACTTGCTGCCCAGGTGGCGTCCGATCACGGTACCACGCTGGAATTCACTGAGCTCCTGAGAGCGACCCATTCTTTCACTAATGTCTGTAGAAGCAGTCTGCAGGCCTAGGGGCTCGGCTCTATACACCTGTGGCCATGGAAGTGACTGGAACACCTGAGTTCAATGATTTGGATGGATGAGTGAATACTGTTGGAAATTTAGTGCATTCACTACCAGGATGCTAAAACCATGCTTCAATAAAATTGACATAAAATGTTGTGGTTCCTAAAGTTGATTGTTGAAAGACAAAATGGCTCTTCTTAACATTTAGGTTGCCGATCTCTGGTCTATTAAAAAAACTCAAGCACATTATTAATTAATGCAGTTTATTAACTTTTTTAAAAAAACTGACAAATTTCATGGCATATTTCATTTTTCCCCTTCTTCAAAAAAAATCTTCATCCACACCAACAGCATTTTTGAAGGTCTCTACATGAGCATGCCAGCCCAGCAGGGGGGCATTATATCACAAATGATTTGATGTCATACACTTTAAAAAAGAACACTGCAAAATACAGAACGCAGCAGGAAGCTGAAGCAAATATTTTCACACTAACAACGTGATGTTGCAAATACAGTAACTTCAACCTGCAGGGTTTCAAAAAGATTCTAAGTCTGATTTTGCTTGAAAAATAAGTTTTAAAAAGTGAAAGGTAACCTACCGTTTGTTGCCATGGCTACACTACCTTTTTAGAAATGGCCACACGAT
Source organism: Pygocentrus nattereri (assembly GCF_015220715.1). Classification (NCBI taxonomy): domain Eukaryota; kingdom Metazoa; phylum Chordata; class Actinopteri; order Characiformes; family Serrasalmidae; genus Pygocentrus; species Pygocentrus nattereri. The sequence continues at coordinate 6,598,652 of NC_051235.1, forward strand.
CCTGATCAGACAGAGAAGATACATTTTTCTAGCTTTTCAGCCCTTTGAATTATGAATTTAGGAGTCATTTCAGATCTTCTGGTCATCGAGTCAAATAGCTTTAGCATTCATAATTTGTGAAAAGGAGTTGTGTGATGTTACTTTTCACCACATCGTCCACCTCTAGGTCGAATGCATCATTTTGCTGTGCCTGCACTAGAGGGATGTTGTTTGAAGGCAAATCTGCAGATTTGCTAACAGGGTGGACGTTTGGTGACTTGTGGTAAATGTGGCTCTCCTGTCGATTCTCTCCTGAATAGTATGTGGTTCCTTAACTTTTGTTTGTGGTGAATACCATGAGCCCTGTCACCCCCAAGTCTGCCATGAAAGCCCTCCCTCATGATTAATCCTACCTCACCCAGTGGCAGGAAAGAAGATCCAAACATTTACAGGTCATGTTGAAAACATGTCAATCTACACATTTTAACAATGAAATCCTGTTTGATCAAGGTGATCTTCTTCCATTGCTTCAAGGTCTAGTACCAATGTTTGTGTGCCTATCGCAGGCACTTCTGACAACGAACAGGAATCAGCATGGTCACTAGGTCTATCACCGGTTCGTGGTTTATTCCTCCTCCTTTCGCATCAAAATACTGTTTTATATACCGATCAGGCAGAACATCATGACCACCTCCTTGTTTCTATGGTCATTGTCCATTTCATCAGCTCCATTTACTGTACAGGTGCACTTGCTAGGTGCAGTTACAGAGTCCATCTGTTTCTCTGATAATTTGTTACCCCTTTTACCCTGTTCTTCAGTGGTCAGGACCCCCATGGACCCTCACAGAGCAGGTACTATTTGGGTGGTGGATCATTTTCAGCACTGCAGTAACACTGATGTGGTGGTGGTGTGTTAGTGTGTGTTGTGCTGATACGAGTGGATCAAACTCCTGTACTGCTGGAGTTTTCAAACACTGTGTCCACTCACTGTCCACTCTATTAGACACTCCTACCTTGTCAGTCCACCTTGTAGATGTAAAGTCTACAGCTCATCTGCTGCTGCACAGTTTGTGTTGGTCATCCTCTAGTCCTTCATCAGTGGTCACAGGACGCTGTCGGTTGGATATTTTTTGTTGGTGGACTATTATCAGTCCAGCAGTGACACTGAAGCATCATTAAATCCGTGCTCACAAACTGAATGAGGCCCCTGGTCCAAACTGTATGTCATTCAGTGCGAGAAACCACAGAATCGAGTCTATTTGAGGTCAGTGAACAACTGAACCACTTTGAGGCAAGTGTGTGACAATTTAGGATCTTAGCACGATCCTAATTGGTAGAGAAGCAAACGTGAGCCACAAAACATGTCTTGGCTGACCAACATTTGTGGAAAGTGGAACATTTTGGAAATTTGATTCAACCATGAAATGAGAACTCTCCTCCTGAAATATTTTATTGGGAATCACAAGCCTAATCTGTGTGTATATATTAGGCTGTAGCTTCATAGTGACTCACAGCGTTTGGAGATTTAGCTGCTTGAGGTCCCCCAGCACACACACTTCGCTGATACACGGATCGTCCACCTCCGTGTAGGACGATAGCCACTCACCGTGGGTCTGCAGGGGCAGAGCAAATCACTTAACTACAGCCACTGAGAGCTGATCGTACTGAAATAACATTCACACATTTTGTCATTTCTGCCCACTGTCTTATATTTTCATCAATGTTTATCATTCAGATTCTCATGTTTCCAACAATATTGAAAGGCCCCAGGCATCCCATAATTATACGCTTCCATAATGTAATTTTATACAGTAGCATTGCATATAAATATCTATTATATGTTTTGTAAGTGTGAAGCGTGGTGAGAGAAACTGACCTGGCAGACTGCCTTCAGCGCTTTACTCTGAAAAGGAGAGGGGAGAGATACCTCCCACACTTTCACCTTCCTGAGAGAGACGGAGAAAGTGAGAAGGAGAGAATAATTCTTATTAACCATCAGAGAAACGCTACGCTACGTTTGATATGTATCAAATAATTTAAATTACCATATTTTTAAAGCCAGAATTGAAATATAGTCAAACAGCCAAGGTATGTTTGGTGTCTGAATTTTGCTGAAGGAGCAACGAGGCTGATGTAGCTAACAAGTAATGAAGGCTTATCTCCCAGCAATTAGCACTGTGCAAACTACATGCCATCTTCAAATACTCGCCTCAAACTGTGAGTGGTTAAAGGGGCATTCTAGTGTAAAACTAGCATTTAATATGTGATGTGATATTCTGTAGCCCTGCTCTGTCCCTCAGCCTCATTGGTTCTAAAGATTTACGATTCTGTATGATCATGCTTTTGTCCATCACTACAGTACCCTGCCTTGTCCTTATCTGTCTTTTGCCCCTTCTCGTTTACATTCTCCCTCATTTCTCTGGCCACATGCTCTTGTTTTTGCTTTGGTTTCCTTGTAACACTCATGTATCATTCCCTTCACCTGTGTCTTGTCTATTGCCATCACCTCTGACTGTTCTCAAGTGTTCCTTGTTTGTCTTCCCTGGTGCACACCAATGCCAAAACTCGAGCAGAAGATTCTTAAGGTCATGTACGTTACAATGTGGAGTCAGTTACAGTTACATCTCACAGATGCTCAAACAGACTGATATCCGGGGACTGTGAAGGCCAGAACCCTTTGTCATGATCCTCAAACTATTCCTGAATAATGTGTGCAGTGTTGCAGGTCATTATCCTGCTGAAAGAGGTCACTGCCTTTATGGAACAACATTGCCAAGAAGGAATGTACTTGGTCTGCAACAAGGTTTAGGTAGGTGGCATGTGTTACACTGACATCCACATGAATGCCCATATCAAGGGTTTCCCAGCCGAACAATGCCCAGTGCATTACATTCCATCCACTTATACTGTCTTGTTCCCAAAGTACATCCTGGTGCCATCACTTCCCCAGGTAAATGGCGCACAAGTACCCAGCTGTCCATGCAATGAAAGAGAAAATGGAACTCACTGGACCAGGTGATCATCTTCCATTGCTCCAAGGTCCAGTATTGACATTTGCTTGCACATTGTAGGTGCTTTTGATGGTGAACAAGGGTCAGTATGAGCACTCTGACTGGTCTGCAGCTATGCAGCCCCATACACAGCAGGGTATGACACACTCATTTGGAGTGTGGACACATTCCTTCCGACACAAACATGTAAGGTTTCTGTGACTTGTGCCAAAGCTGTCACTTTAGACCAGATGGGATAGCCTTCATTACCCTTGTGCATTGATGAGCCTTGGGTACCCAACACTCAGTTGCCAGTTTGTGGTTTATCCCTCCTCAGGACTGTCAGTAGACATTCACCACCGCTGACAGGGAGTACCCCACAAGCCTTGTGGTTTTGAGATGGACCCAGTCATCCAGCAATAACCATTTGGCCCTTTTCAAAGTCACTTGGGTCTTTTTCATCCACATCCAACTACGAGAACCAACTGTTTGCTTACCATCTAATCTCCCAGACGTTGAAATGCACTGTTTTTCTGAGACAGATTAGCCTTGCCTTGTTTCTATGTTTTGTAGCCTTTTACTCTTAGTGGTAGTTCCTAGTCTTCCTGTCATGTATGTTTCATGTCATAGATTAATTATGGTTACCCTGTAGACCAAACCACTTGTGCCTGCATCCTATCCCCTTGGTTACAGCCATCCCACCATGGCGACTAAGAAAGGCACTGATAATAACTACAGTACTAATAAGTACAGACATGATCCCTGGATACCTTAGCTGTCTGGGTCCTTCTGCATTAGCCAGCAAGTGAGGAAAAAAGAATCCCCCAAAATCCACCCCAGAGCCATTGCAGTTTTACAGAAGATCCTCCTACCTTTATGATACATCAAGCATGTTCCTTCCAGACCAAAGTGCTGTGGGTATTAGCGTTTACCCTCACCTAAGGCTCTGAATTCAGCTCATGAAGGCCTTGCTATATAGCTGATGAGCTAAATCAGATGTGTTTAATGAGGCAGTGTGCTGAAGTCTGCAGTGTTTTGGCCTGCAAGTACTGGAGTCTGATACGTGTAATCATGTGATATGCATGATCAGAAAGGCGTTTTCTGAGTATTTAAACTGAAAAACTACTGTTTATGACAGGTTTTCATTTTGCTCCTTTGAGCAATCTCAAATAGACTTATGTCTATTATGTAGTTTCTGACACTGTAACACTGTAATCCATAAAATTGGACAGAAGTATGTTTCATCTGAAAACACAAGTAAGCAGTATCTAGAAGTATCTATTTAGGTATGTAGTTTGCACAATGCCAAAGAAGCAAACTTCAGACACCAAACATGTCTTGGCTGGTTGAGAGGAAAATAGTATGTTTCACTAAACTGTCACTTTGGTACTCAGTGGATGAAAAAGACACTGAAGCTGGGCTGCAGTGACGGTGTTTGTTTTCACCTGTGAAACGTCAGGAGAGTGAAGTACGTCAGAATCACAGTAATAGACACACTCACAGCCAAGAGGAAATACACCCTGGACAACCCTGATGCAGGAGCTGCATACAAAGGACATATACCGAAGTCATTTTAGAGGAGCCTGGCCGCTTTCTGCTTCTCCCACTCAGCAGATCATTCTACTGAATTGGTTAAAATGTTCAAAGTGTTCAAAACATATTTCAGACTTTTAACTGATCTGGACTTTAGACTAAAATCCATGTATGTTCATTAATTTATTCTATTCAAATATATGATTAAACACTCCATTTTGCCACTACCAAACCATCAGAGCGCTACCGGAACTTTACCAAACGTTTCAGGAGTGACTGTTTCGGATTTGACAATTTTAGCTCATTTTGAGCAGATCTCAAATGTAGTAAATCTCAGATCTCAGATTTAGCAATTAAATGACTAGCAAACCCAGCTTTGAACAGATGTACACACATATAATCACCAAATTTTTCATTAAAACACAAAAAATTACTGAAAATGTGTCTTGCAGTAGTGACAATTCTTAATATTCCACACTGATTTCAGAATTTGTGACACATTTACTTCAAAACAATGGAATCTATCTGCTCACCATGTGGCCATGAGGGACAGGGATGCAGCCTCACTTCCTGCTTTAAAATGCAGAGGCGTGGTTAAAACAAGGCTCCGCCTACAGACTACAACTCTGTGTTTCGGTAGTGACATGAAAACATGGGATAGCGTTTTTTTGAAAATATACATTTTTTTTAACTTGGAAATTAAACTCTGAACAGACGTAAATCTTTCAGCTTCACTTCAGAATCTATCATTATTATTATTGGTTTATTATTATTATTATATTGGTATTATTATTATTGATTCTGTATATATTTAACTTATTTTTATCTCCATTAATGCACTGGGTTTAAATAGAGTATCAAAGAGCATTACTGTAACATTAATGGGGCTGATTTTGCGGCAGTCCACCACCAGATGTTTTACTGGCTGTCCCCATGCATGTACTCTCAGTACAAGATCACTCCTCCATGTAACTACTAGATAAAATGTGCCTTCAGCTTTTGTAGTGCCAACAGAATTCTGTACATTGCTAGATTTAAACTAGCTACTCTGAGTATTTAGTTTAGGATAGACTTTAAACCCTAACTTAAGACCAACCAGCTGGTACAGCTGGCTACAAAGAGCTACATACACACACAGCATTAATACACAGTATTGATTACACAGTCATTACAAACTTTGCCTGTATGATAAAACAATAAATAATTGGTTCATTATTTATTACAGACAGATTTCATTGAGGTACGTTCACAAATAGTGCTTCTGTTTCTTTATAAGCCTCAAAGGTTTGAACTTTCAGTACACTACTAGGTGTAGTAGGTGGCCCTGTGTGCCTTTTACAGCAAGGCTTGTGATGTGTAACAGGACAGGATGGGTTAATATGTGGGAAAAGATGCTCTTACTCTTACCAGGACGGGTTGTCCAGTGGACCGGTTCTGACCAGTCCGATGGATATCCGGCATACCGAGCGCCTCGACCTGTACGAGAGCTCACGATGCAGCGCACCTGAGCCAGGTAATGAGTGGCGCTGATGAGAGACCGCTCCGCCATAACACAGACACTAACACCAGGCAGGAGACGCAGCGTCTCCACATCTTCCTACAGAATGAGACATAAATATACAGATAAACAGAAAAACAGAAACTTTATCCTCTTACACACTTAAAACTGCAGAGATACAACCCCAACAGAAAGAACTTCAACATATAATAGAAGTAAAAAAATAAATAGATGCAGTTTACAGGCACCTGATATAAACTACACTATGGGTCTACAGATGTGGTGGATTGGGTGGGTTGCAAGGGTGAAAAAAACATCCTTGTGTCACCAAATTTAATCTCGAAACAAAGATTAAATCTGATTTTAAAAACTCTAATTTGGGGGCTGGAGGTTAGGGAACTGGCCCTGTGACCAGAAGGTTGCCGGTTCGATCCCCAGAGCCAACAGCACGTGACTGAGGTGTCCTTGAGCAAGACACCTAACCCCCAATTGCTCCCCAGGTGCCGTGGATAGGGCTGCCCACCGCTCCGGGCAAGTGTGCTCACTGCCCCCTAGTGTGTGTGTGTTCACTAGTGTGTAGTGTGGTGTTTCACTTCACAGATGGGTTAAATGCGGAGGTGGAATTTCCCCGTTTGTGGGATAAAAAAATTATCACTTGACATATATATATATACAGAAAGTGGCTCAAATCTGTGCTGTCGATGCCAAATCAGCACTAACTTGCTCTTATAAATGGCAGCATAAGTGATGAGCTGAGATTAGCAGGTTCAGAGAATAAAGACTTGAATCTGAGTGTGGAAAGCTGAGCTGTTGAGCGCGGAGCTCTTAGCTTAAGCTACTTTTGCTTCAATATCCTTGTTAGTCTTAAAAGCTGGCATTAACTTGGCAAGAAGGCCTAAACAGGTTCACACACAGCCACACAGCTTCATTACAGCTCACTGAAATCACACTGACGCAAGTTTAGAGATCAATGACTCAAATCTGAGTGAGTAGAACTGCTTTGTAGGCAGAGCTGTTAGGCTAAGCTAACTAGCTCAGGGGAAAGGCCTAAACAGCTTTACACACAACTACACAGTTTCATGTCAGCTCATTAAAGCTAGTGTTTTTGTCTGTGGAGCTGTTAGTTTAATGTACTTTTAATTAATATCAGAGGATAAAGTCATCTTAGTGAAAAGGCTAAACCACCAGAAAGTGAGTGAAACTGAGTGACTGGTTAATCTCGGTTTATTGTACGACTAATCCAGGATTAAAATGACCGTTACATGTAACCCCTGAAAATTAAAACTAGCTTAACTGTGTAGTGCAACTGGATTAACAGATAAACCTTGGTTTAATCCCAACTCAATCTGTTCGTAAGTTATATTTACATTTAACTTGACAGAGCGAGAAATGAGAGAAATGAAAAGAGGATGAATAAAGAAAAGGATGAATATAGAAAGGAGAGGAAAAAAAAGAATGAGAGAGAGAGAGAAATAGTTTTGGAATATGAAGAGAAGAGTTTATCAGAAGACACACACATACAGGGTGTTACCCACAGGTGAGTTTGCGCTCCAGTATCTGAGTTCAGAGGCGATGGGTACAGTTCGGTATTTGGGGAGAGTCCAGTTCAGAACCCAGTCCTCTCCAATTAACTCCACACTCAAACCCACTGGAGCTCCAGGCTCAACTACACCACAGAGAGAGAGAGAGAGAGAGAGAGAGAGAGAGAGAGAGAGAGAGAGAGAGGGGGGGGGGGGGGGGGGGGGGAATGATACGAAATGTAATAAAGCTACTGAACTGAATAGTTTTCGTTTGCTATCAGTACAACAAGAAGTCACAAAAAATCAAATGTGTAGTTAACTGGGGGCAGTTGTGGGCTGGAGGTTAGGGAACCAGCCCTGTGACCGGAAAGTTCGCTAGTTCGATCCCCTCGGCTGACGGTCCATGACTGAGGTGTCCTTGAGCAAGACACCTAACCCCCAACTGCTCCCCAGGCGCCGTGGATAGGGCTGCTCACTGCTCCGGGCAAGTGTGCTCACTGCCCCTAGAGTGCATGTATGTGGGTGTTTCACTGCACGGATGGGTTAAACGCAGAGGTCTAATTTCTCAGTGTGCAAAAACAGTGGCAAATGGTTGTAACTTGTAAATACCCTTGTTAGCTTTAAAAGGTAGCGTTAACTTAGCAAGAAGACCTAAACAGCTTTACACACACAGCTTCATTTTTACCTGAAAAAAAAATCTCACTGACGAAGTTTAAATATCAAAGACTCAAATCTGGTTGAGTAAAACGTTTTTGTATGCAGAGCTGTTGGCTTAAGCTAACCTCAGTATCCTCGGTAGCACTAGAAACTAGCATTAGCTTAGCAAGAAGGCCTAAACAGCTTTACACACAAATATGCAGGTTTGTTCCTGCTCATTAAAGCTAAGATTCAGGGAATAAAGTCTCAAACTGGAGCGGGTAAAGCTGTGTTTTTGTGTGCGGAGCTGTTATTTTAAACTACTTTTACCTCAGTATCCTCCTTCACTGTAGGCGCTAACGTCAGCTCAGGGAGATGCCTCAACAGCTTTATACACAACCACACAGCTTCGTTTCAGCTCACTGAAATCACACTGACCTCAAGTTTAGAGATTAAAGACTCAACAGTCTGAGTAGTTTTCATTTGCTATCATTACAGTAACAAATCACAAAAAAATCAAGGCAAGGTACTCAAATATGTCAGCAAATATGCTTTAAAATGAATTTTAAACTGGAGGTCCCCATAAAAATTTTTTACTGGCCTTCCTGGGTCAGTTATGGCTTTATGTCAGAACATATGTTGGTTCATGTAAGACCCTGAAATGTCCTGCTATCTGTGTTTTTTATTGAAATGTCACCAAGTCAACTAATCAATAACTAACAACAATAATTTTTATTATCGATGTTATTGGTAATGTTGTTTAATGGTTGCAGCCCTATAACAGTAATTACAGTATCACCAAAGCTAAAACTACAAAACCCCAAATCAAATCATCAGAGAACTGTAATTTATATCACAGAGAACGAAATGGGACACTTGAATACTGTGTGCTTTGCACCATCACAGCATTACAGTAAGTGCTATTAGGATGCTGCTATTATGTTGATACACACTGTGCTTGTAAGCCTGGATGATGCTGGTTCGAGGTTGTGGCCTGAGATCCAGCAGCAGCAGTTCAGCTTCAGACACAGAGAACGAACAAGAAAACCTCACGTCATCATCACCATCATCCTCGTCATCATCACGGCCTTCCTCCAACCCTGCACAACACCAGTGTGATCTGGGAGAGATTAAAAGAAAAAAAAAAGCTATTTAAAATGCTGATGTACACAAAACAATCCTCACTGACAAAAAAAGTAAAAAAAAAGGTATAAATTAATAAACACAATATGTAAGTTGTAAATATGAGATACAAACTACATTTCACAAAAGTTGAGAATGTATGTGAAATGCTAATAAAATCAGAAAGCAGTGATTAGTAAATTCAGTTTGGCTTGTATTAAAACTGAAAACAAAATTGTTTGTTTTTGGTCAATATCTACTGATTTCAAATTTAATGCCTGCCACATGTTCCAAAAAAGTCATGACGGAAGCATGTTTACCACTGTGTCGTAATATGTTCTTTATATCTTATTGGTACTTTCACAGACGTGCGAGTTACCGACAAATGCCCCACCATACCATAACAGACCCTAGCTTTTGAACTTTATGCTGGTAACAGTCTGGATGTTCCTTTATGTTGACCAGGAGAACACAACATCCATTATTTCCAGAAACATGTCAAAGGTTGACTCGTCAGACCACAATACACATTTTCCATCAGTCCATTTCAGATGAGCTCTAGCCCAGAGAAGCGGTGGCATTTTTGACATTTGACAGCCGAACACACTTGGAGGAAAGCGCCAACCGCCAGAACTGCTACGTCAGCTTACAGGCGCCTGAGCTGACTAGCATCGCGATGAGTGATGGGGGGAGAAGGGGGGCCATCCTACCCACCCAACCCACTCAGAGAGAGCGAGACCTATTGTGCTTTCTTGGACTGAGATACTGAAGGTCACAAGCACTCACTTGAGGTTTTCAGCCTTGCTTTTTATGCCAAGATTTTTCAGAATCTTTTGAAAAAACTCATTGGGCAATGCTGCTCTTAAACACTTGGACTGTTTCCTGATGATGGGGTGAGCCTCGACTAATCCTTGCTTATAAAGGACTAGGTCTTTTCTAGTGCTGCTTTTCTACCCAAACATGGTTATATTGCTTCCTTTAAAATGTTTTCTGAATGTTTAACAGTGCTCCTAGTCTTAAATCTCTCCTGTCACAGCTTTTTTGGAACAAGGCTTAAAGGCTTCAACCTCAGAATCAGTGTATATTTACAAACACCACTGAGTGGCATTCTTTCCTTTTGTATGTCTCTGTTTTTCAGTATTGTTTTATTTAAAGGCTTAAACTTGAAATCTGCCTTTTTTACTGTAGTGATAGTCTGTTAGATAACTTTCTGCTGCCTGTCCAGCCTGGTAGTGAGGGTGGAGTAAAGCCAATTATTAAAAGAATATAGGGTGTGAAAAAGTGAGGAGCACCTGGCAGTTTATCATCTGGCTGCAAATAATAAACAAAGATTTTAATGCTAACTTTTAGTCCTTTTCAAGACATCATTATGAAGCCACATTCTTATGCTTGCTGAAGCTCTTTGCCATCAATGCTTGGAGAATTGCTGTTTTTGCCGTAATTTCATCTTCACTTGGCTGTACTGACAGCCACAAACTGCTCATTGTCCCAGTAGCAACCAAGAGACAGTTAATAAGACAAAATAATAACAAAACATGAGCTCACCTTTTCCGACTTTGCAAAAAACAGTCACTTCCATTCTCCGATTGAACATTTCACCCATTATCACAAAACATAGGGGTCACAGGAAAAATTTGGTGGATCAATGCTTTAGAATTTATGTATGTACACTGACCAGCCACTTCATTAAGTTCTCTGCTGTTAGTGTATACATGGTATCTCTCTCTCTCTCTCTACACACACACACACACACACACACACATATATATATATATATACACATACATACACACACACATATACATATATGTCTCCCTGTTGGATCAAAACTTAATATCTCCTTTTTTTTGTTTTTCAGTTTTTGGCATAATTTGAAAGTGCCTGTTGTCCTTTACATTATTTGTAAATTTCACGATGGATTGACCAAAACAAATGGCCCAAAATGACTTGTACAAACTTCTGGTTTCCTTTGACTTACATTCAAAGTAATGTTCTCCTGTAAAGTTACCATTTTGGACATACAAGGTTTAGATCCAGCAGCAGCGATTATTTATATATATATATATATATATATATATATATATGTGTGTGTGTGTGTGTGTAGATAGATAGATAGATAGATAGATAGATAGATAGATAGATAGATAGATATGCACACACATAGTTAAATCCCATTATTATGACCACCAGCTAATATCCAGAGTAACAACCATGCATGTACAGCAGCTGACAGGCTGGGAGTGACTCGATAAATTCCTGGTTGGTTGTCACAGGTGTCTGAAGCCATGCTGACTGCAGTGCATCCCACAGCTGCATTGGGGGAGGATCCATAGAGCGAATACAATGATCAAGGTGGTCCCACAGATGCAAATAAGGTTCAGGTCAGGGGAATTAGGGGACCAAGGTAATACTTGGAAGTCTTGCTCATGCTTTCCTGACCAATGTCAGACATTTATAGCTGTGTGACGTGTCACACTGTCTTGCTGCAAGATCCCACCTGCCCCAGGGATGACCATCAGCATGTATGGGTATATGAGATCTGCAAGGATGGATTCATACCCAAATCGGTTGAGCGTGCCTTCCCCATGGATGAGTGGCCCCAGAGAATGCCATAAAAACATTCCAGACCATAAGCTACATGTCGGCATAAGAAGTGGTCATGATAATGTGACTCGGCTATGTATATATACATAATGAGCATATATAGTAATAAGACTGCTTAAAAATCAAACATACACTCACGTTGTGTGTGGGTGTGTACGGTAGCTCAGGTTGTAGAGGATGAACTGTGTTAGTTCTCTCTTCATCTCCCAGCTGCACCTCACCTCGCTCTCTCCATCATACACACAGTGCAGGTTAAAGGGTCCTGACAGATTGTCTGATATACACATATACAAACACTTTACTTTGCCTTTGCACACATCATTACGGCCGAAAGCAAAAGTCTGAACATGCCCCATTCAAACATTTTGTTGATTTTGAAAACAAATGCACGGGAGAAGTGGAGAAACTGCGTTGTGTCTGTAGTGAGTGACGCTAAACGCTTCCATTTCAGAATAACAGCGCTTACAGTTGTCTAGGGCAGATGTAGCAGTGCAGACATTTCACAAATTGGCTTGTGGCAGAGGTGGCATCCTATGACAGTGCCAAGTCACGGAGCCTTGAGTATGACTCATTGTACCACCATTATCTGTCTAGGGAGACTTGATGTTATTCAACAACTAGCAATGGGTACGACTAAAACACTGGAATCTGCCATATAGTGTAAAATTGGCCCCACTTTATATTAAGTGTCTCTTATAATTGTGTAGTTACTCATGGTGAACATATGCAACAACACCGTAACTACTGATGATTTAGTCAGTGTTACAGATGGATTACAGAAGTACAGCCTATGTTATTACACATGTGTAACAACTTCATTTTTGCCTCATGTAAATACACAAGCATAACTTCTACAGGGGAACTTTCCTGTAGTGCAGTGCTAAAGGTATACTTTAAAATAAGGGCAGCTCCTGTGTAGTTGCTATGTAGGTACTGTGTAATAATGCAGTGGTGATATAAACGCTGCTTTGGTGGCAGTGCAACACATTTAATTAATGCCATAACAGTTATATTTCAATATAAGGGGACGTCTGTTGTTCTCTCACATTACAGGTTTAAAGCTGAAACTGGTTACAGTTTCACAGCATTAGGAACATAAATGCTAGCTAAATGTTAGGAAAGCTGGTGGATACAGTGCAAGTAATTTCTTAATGTAAGTTATTACACACTTCCTTTTAAAAAACCTCTGGAAAAACAGCTGTTACAATTATTACAAAGTAATTACACTCATGTAACCCTTGTGTAATTACATGAGCGAGAATAGGCTGTTACAACTATTGATTCACTTGTGTAACTACATAACGTATACTTCTGTCAGCCATCTGTAATGACTAGTAGTTACAGTGTTGTTGCGTATTTTGTTCACCGTTATTAGAGACAGTTAAAATAAAGTGGGACTGTAAAATTTGCCAAACGTGCCACATTTATGTGTATTTCTCCAATGTATAGTGTTCAGCAGATAAAGTAATTATTAATAAATCAAGTATTTAAGCAATCGTGCATTAAAACAATTTGTTTTCATTTTTAAAATTTTTATTTTAAA